>NC_064534.1:38054456-38236956 GCF_023856365.1 Brienomyrus brachyistius
CAGTTTTAAACAAAGTACTGATATTATTCCTCTTCAACTGACCGCTTTGTTTTCTATGCAAAAACCACTTCGCCACAGAAGACTCGATATTATTGGCATAGCAAGTTCTGCTCTTCTCCTTTCAAAACTTGCTAAAAGCTGTATTTAAAAGAACAGATTGGCCGGGGTAATTCACACCCTTCAATGCCAGCTTAATGTTTAGGTTAGTGGGAATCACAGAGGAATTAGGGATGGAAACTTCTTTGCTGGTGGTAGAAGCGGTCTGGTGAATTTTTAGAGAGAAGAGGCCGTCGATGTTTGAATGTAGAAAATTGTTCTGGCTGCAGCCTGCAGTATGGACTTGTTGGTGTGTGTAGCTCCCAGTGTTCTGACAGCGCAACGTTTTGGGGAAGCATGTGATTCAGCAGCTACCAGTGGGCTTCGTGCGGCGGAGATTTTGTGGCTGTTAGCGGAGTTGATAACAGAGGGTCGTTAAGAGAAGCCTGCATGCAGTAGGCAAAGGAGTAATGTTTGCCGGCGGGGGACGTGCGGCGATTAACCTGTGCGGTAGTGAAAAGGAGTTAAAGAGAAGGAAGTGTGCGGATGCGGAAAGAATGGAATAATTGTGGTAGGCTGCCGGCTGAGTAGTTTGGTGAATGTTTGGTGTGGGTCCGGCGCTGCCGATTGGATGGTGGTGCTGCAGTGTGAGTCAGATAAAAAAAAAAAAAAAAACCAGGAGTAGGATCCAATGGGACTAACTGGCATGTATAGACGCGTGTAATGCAAAAGGGCTGTTTTTGGTCGCATCTCTCGCTTACGGCCGTACCACCCTGAACACGCCCGATCTCATCTGATCTTGGAAGCTAAGCAGGGTTGGGTCTGGTCAGTACTTGGATAGGTGACCACCTGGGAATACCAGGTGCTGTAAGCTTTTCTCACTTTTACTTTATACAGGGGGCGCTCCACTTCACGATTAATTTAAATCTAGCACTCCCCTTCCATTTTACTATTTTATATATATATATTTTTTCTCTCTTTCATAAAGGCAGCTTTTAGAAACCGTTTTACTCTAAATACTTCCTGGTAATTCTAGGTGCTGTAAGCTGTTCGTGCCTTTATTCCACCAGGGCGCGATCTTCTCACAAACTTGAAGACTGTCACTCCCCATTCACGTTTTACAACTTATTGTTAATGATAAAGAGACAGCTTTTTACACACAGTTTTAAACAAAGTACTGATATTATTCCTCTTCAACTGACCGCTTTGTTTTCTATGCAAAAACCACTTCGCCACAGAAGCCTCGATATTATTGGCATAGCAAGTTCTGCTCTTCTCCTTTCAAAACTTGCTAAAAGCTGTATTTAAAAGAACAGATTGGCCGGGGTAATTCACACCCTTCAATGCCAGCTTAATGTTTAGGTTAGTGGGAATCACAGAGGAATTAGGGATGGAAACTTCTTTGCTGGTGGTAGAAGCGGTCTGGTGAATTTTTAGAGAGAAGAGGCCGTCGATGTTTGAATGTAGAAAATTGTTCTGGCTGCAGCCTGCAGTATGGACTTGGTGTGTGTAGCTCCCAGTGTTCTGACAGCGCAACGTTTTGGGGAAGCATGTGATTCAGCAGCTACCAGTGGGCTTCGTGCGGCGGAGATTTTGTGGCTGTTAGCGGAGTTGATAACAGAGGGTCTTTAAGAGAAGCCTGCATGCAGTAGGCAAAGGAGTAATGTTTGCTGGCGGGGGATGTGCGGCCATTAACCTGTGCGGTAGTGAAAAGGAGTTAAAGAGAAGGAAGTGTGCGGATGCGGAAAGAATGGAATAATTGTGGTAGGCTGCCGGCTGAGTAGTTTGGTGAATGTTTGGTGTGGTTCCGGCGTTGCCGATTGGATGGTGGGGCTGCATTGAGAGTCAGATAAAAAAAAAAAAAAAAACCAGGAGTAGGATCCAATGAGACCAACTGGCATGTATAGAGGCGTGTAATGCAAAAGGGCTGTTTTTGGTAGTGTCTCTCGCTTATGGCCATACCACCCTGAACACGCCCGATCTTGTCTGATCTCGGAAGCTAAGCAGGGTAGGGTCTGGTTAGTACTTGGATGGGAGACCACCTGGGAATACCAGGTGCTGTAAGCTTTTCTCACTTTTACTTTATACAGGGGGCGCTCCACTTCACGATTAATTTAAATCTATCACTCCCCTTCCATTTTACTATTTTATATATATATATTTTTTTTTCTCTCATTCATAAAGGCAGCTTTTACGCACCGTTTTACTCAAAATACTTCCTGGTAATTCTAGGTGCTGTAAGCTGTTCGTGCCTTTATTCCACCAGGGCACGATCGTCTCACAAACTTGAAGACTGTCACTCCCCATTCACGTTTTACAACTTATTGTTAATGATAAAGAGACAGCTTTTTACACACAGTTTTAAACAAAGTACTGATATTATTCCTCTTCAACTGACCGCTTTGTTTTCTATGCAAAAACCACTTCGCCACAGAAGACTCGATATTATTGGCATAGCAAGTTCTGCTCTTCTCCTTTCAAAACTTGCTAAAAGCTGTATTTAAAAGAACAGATTGGCCGGGGTAATTCACACCCTTCAATGCCAGCTTAATGTTTAGGTTAGTGGGAATCACAGAGGAATTAGGGATGGAAACTTCTTTGCTGGTGGTAGAAGCGGTCTGGTGAATTTTTAGAGAGAAGAGGCCGTCGATGTTTGAATGTAGAAAATTGTTCTGGCTGCAGCCTGCAGTATGGACTTGTTGGTGTGTGTAGCTCCCAGTGTTCTGACAGCGCAACGTTTTGGGGAAGCATGTGATTCAGCAGCTACCAGTGGGCTTCGTGCGGCGGAGATTTTGTGGCTGTTAGCGGAGTTGATAACAGAGGGTCGTTAAGAGAAGCCTGCATGCAGTAGGCAAAGGAGTAATGTTTGCCGGCGGGGGACGTGCGGCGATTAACCTGTGCGGTAGTGAAAAGGAGTTAAAGAGAAGGAAGTGTGCGGATGCGGAAAGAATGGAATAATTGTGGTAGGCTGCCGGCTGAGTAGTTTGGTGAATGTTTGGTGTGGGTCCGGCGCTGCCGATTGGATGGTGGTGCTGCAGTGTGAGTCAGATAAAAAAAATAAAAAAAACCAGGAGTAGGATCCAATGGGACTAACTGGCATGTATAGACGCGTGTAATGCAAAAGGGCTGTTTTTGGTCGCATCTCTCGCTTACGGCCGTACCACCCTGAACACGCCCGATCTCATCTGATCTTGGAAGCTAAGCAGGGTAGGGTCTGGTCAGTACTTGGATAGGTGACCACCTGGGGATACCAGGTGCTGTAAGCTTTTCTCAATTTTACTTTATACAGGGGGCGCTCCACTTCACGATTAATTTAAATCTAGCACTCCCCTTCCATTTTACTATTTTATATATATATATATTTTTCTCTCATTCATAAAGGCAGCTTTTAGAAACCGTTTTACTCTAAATACTTCCTGGTAATTCTAGGTGCTGTAAGCTGTTCGTGCCTTTATTCCACCAGGGCGCGATCTTCTCACAAACTTGAAGACTGTCACTCCCCATTCACGTTTTACAACTTATTGTTAATGATAAAGAGACAGCTTTTTACACACAGTTTTAAACAAAGTACTGATATTATTCCTCTTCAACTGACCGCTTTGTTTTCTATGCAAAAACCACTTCGCCACAGAAGCCTCGATATTATTGGCATAGCAAGTTCTGCTCTTCTCCTTTCAAAATTTGCTAAAAGCTGTATTTAAAAGAACAGATTGGCCGGGGTAATTCACACCCTTCAATGCCAGCTTAATGTTTAGGTTAGTGGGAATCACAGAGGAATTAGGGATGGAAACTTCTTTGCTGGTGGTAGAAGCGGTCTGGTGAATTTTTAGAGAGAAGAGGCCATCGATGTTTGAATGTAGAAAATTGTTCTGGCTGCAGCCTGCAGTATGGACTTGTTGGTGTGTGTAGCTCCCAGTGTTCTGACAGCGCAACGTTTTGGGGAAGCATGTGATTCAGCAGCTACCAGTGGGCTTCGTGCGGCGGAGATTTTGTGGCTGTTAGCGGAGTTGATAACAGAGGGTCGTTAAGAGAAGCCTGCATGCAGTAGGCAAAGGAGTAATGTTTGCTGGCGGGGGACGTGCGGCGATTAACCTGTGCGGTAGTGAAAAGGAGTTAAAGAGAAGGAAGTGTGCGGATGCGGAAAGAATGGAATAATTGTGGTAGGCTGCCGGCTGAGTAGTTTGGTGAATGTTTGGTGTGGGTCCGGCGTTGCCGATTGGATGGTGGGGCTGCAGTGTGAGTCACATAAAAAAAAAAAAAAAAACCAGGAGTAGGATCCAATGGGACCAACTGGCATGTATAGAGGCGTGTAATGCAAAAGGGCTGTTTTTGGTAGTATCTCTCGCTTACGGCCATACCACCCTGAACACGCCCGATCTCGTCTGATCTCGGAAGCTAAGCAGCATAGGGTCTGGTTAGTACTTGGATGGGAGACCACCTGGGAATACCAGGTGCTGTAAGCTTTTCTCACTTTTACTTTATACAGGGGGCGCTCCACTTCACGATTAATTTAAATCTATTACTCCCCTTCCATTTTACTATTTTATATATATATTTTTATTTTCTCTCTTTCATAAAGGCAGCTTTTACACACCGTTTTACTCTAAATACTGCCTGGTAATTCTAGGTGCTGTAAGCTCTTCGTGCCTTTATTCCACCAGGGCGCGATCTTCTCACAAACTTGAAGACTGTCACTCCCCATTCACGTTTTACAACTTATTGTTAATGATAAAGAGACAGCTTTTTACACACAGTTTTAAACAAAGTACTGATATTATTCCTCTTCAACTGACCGCTTTGTTTTCTATGCAAAAACCACTTCGCCACAGAAGACTCGATATTATTGGCATAGCAAGTTCTGCTCTTCTCCTTTCAAAACTTGCTAAAAGCTGTATTTAAAAGAACAGATTGGCCGGGGTAATTCACACCCTTCAATGCCAGCTTAATGTTTAGGTTAGTGGGAATCACAGAGGAATTAGGGATGGAAACTTCTTTGCTGGTGGTAGAAGCGGTCTGGTGAATTTTTAGAGAGAAGAGGCCGTCGATGTTTGAATGTAGAAAATTGTTCTGGCTGCAGTCTGCAGTATGGACTTGTTGGTGTGTGTAGCTCCCAGTGTTCTAACAGCGCGACGTTTTGGGGAAGCATGTGATTCAGCAGCTACCAGTGGGCTTCGTGCGGCGGAGATTTTGTGGCTGTTAGCCGAGTTGATAACAGAGGGTCGTTAAGAGAAGCCTGCATGCAGTAGGCAAAGGAGTAATGTTTGCCGGCGGGGGACGTGCGGCGATTAACCTGTGCGGTAGTGAAAAGGAGTTAAAAAGAAGGAAGTGTGCGGATGCGGAAAGAATGGAATAATTGTGGTAGGCTGCCGGCTGAGTAGTTTGGTGAATGTTTGGTGTGGGTCCGGCGCTGCCGATTGGATGGTGGGGCTGTAGTGTGAGTCAGATAAAAAAAAAAAAAAAGAACATTAGTAGGATCCAATGGGACCAACTGGCATGTATAGAGGCGTGTAACGCAAAAGGGCTGTTTTTGGTAGCATCTCTCGCTTACGGCCATACCACCCTGAACACGCCCGATCTCGTCTGATCTTGGAAGCCAAGCAGGGTAGGGTCTGGTTAGTACTTGGATGGGAGACCTCCTGGGAATACCAGGTGCTGTAAGCTTTTCTCACTTTTACTTTATACAGGGGGCGCTCCACTTCACGATTAATTTAAATCTATCACTCCCCTTCCATTTTACTATTTTATATATATATATATATTTTTCTCTCATTCATAAAGGCAGCTTTTACACACCGTTTTACTCTAAATACTTCTTGGTAATTCTAGGTGCTGTAAGCTGTTCGTGCCTTTATTCCACCAGGGCGCGATCTTCTCACAAACTTGAAAACTGTCACTCCCCATTCACGTTTTACAACTTATTGTTAATGATAAAGAGACAGCTTTTTACACACAGTTTTAAACAAAGTACTGATATTATTCCTCTTCAACTGACCGCTTTGTTTTCTATGCAAAAACCACTTCGCCACAGAAGCCTCGATATTATTGGCATAGCAAGTTCTGCTCTTCTCCTTTCGAAACTTGCTAAAAGCTGTATTTAAAAGAACAGATTGGCCGGGGTAATTCACACCCTTCAATGCCAGCTTAATGTTTAGGTTAGTGGGAATCACAGAGGAATTAGGGATGGAAACTTCTTTGCTTGTGGTAGAAGCGGTCTGGTGAATTTTTAGAGAGAAGAGGCCGTCGATGTTTGAATGTAGAAAATTGTTCTGGCTGCAGCCTGCAGTATGGACTTGTTGGTGTGTGTAGCTCCCAGTGTTCTGACAGCGCAACGTTTTGGGGAAGCATGTGATTCAGCAGCTACCAGTGGGCTTCGTGCGGCGGAGATTTTGTGGCTGTTAGCGGAGTTGATAACAGAGGGTCGTTAAGAGAAGCCTGCATGCAGTAGGCAAAGGAGTAATGTTTGCCGGCGGGGGACGTGCGGCGATTAACCTGTGCGGTAGTGAAAAGGAGTTAAAGAGAAGGAAGTGTGCGGATGCGGAAAGAATGGAATAATTGTGGTAGGCTGCCGGCTGAGTAGTTTGGTGAATGTTTGGTGTGGGTCCGGCGCTGCCGATTGGATGGTGGTGCTGCAGTGTGAGTCAGATAAAAAAAAAAAAAAAAACCAGGAGTAGGATCCAATGGGACTAACTGGCATGTATAGACGCGTGTAATGCAAAAGGGCTGTTTTTGGTCGCATCTCTCGCTTACGGCCGTACCACCCTGAACACGCCCGATCTCATCTGATCTTGGAAGCTAAGCAGGGTAGGGTCTGGTCAGTACTTGGATAGGTGACCACCTGGGAATACCAGGTGCTGTAAGCTTTTCTCACTTTTACTTTATACAGGGGGCGCTCCACTTCACGATTAATTTAAATCTAGCACTCCCCTTCCATTTTACTATTTTATATATATATATATTTTTCTCTCATTCATAAAGGCAGCTTTTAGAAACCGTTTTACTCTAAATACTTCCTGGTAATTCTAGGTGCTGTAAGCTGTTCGTGCCTTTATTCCACCAGGGCGCGATCTTCTCACAAACTTGAAGACTGTCACTCCCCATTCACGTTTTACAACTTATTGTTAATGATTAAGAGACAGCTTTTTACACACAGTTTTAAACAAAGTACTGATATTATTCCTCTTCAACTGACCGCTTTGTTTTCTATGCAAAAACCACTTCGCCACAGAAGCCTCGATATTATTGGCATAGCAAGTTCTGCTCTTCTCCTTTCAAAATTTGCTAAAAGCTGTATTTAAAAGAACAGATTGGCCGGGGTAATTCACACCCTTCAATGCCAGCTTAATGTTTAGGTTAGTGGGAATCACAGAGGAATTAGGGATGGAAACTTCTTTGCTGGTGGTAGAAGCGGTCTGGTGAATTTTTAGAGAGAAGAGGCCATCGATGTTTGAATGTAGAAAATTGTTCTGGCTGCAGCCTGCAGTATGGACTTGTTGGTGTGTGTAGCTCCCAGTGTTCTGACAGCGCAACGTTTTGGGGAAGCATGTGATTCAGCAGCTACCAGTGGGCTTCGTGCGGCGGAGATTTTGTGGCTGTTAGCGGAGTTGATAACAGAGGGTCGTTAAGAGAAGCCTGCATGCAGTAGGCAATGGAGTAATGTTTGCTGGCGGGGGACGTGCGGCGATTAACCTGTGCGGTAGTGAAAAGGAGTTAAAGAGAAGGAAGTGTGCGGATGCGGAAAGAATGGAATAATTGTGGTAGGCTGCCGGCTGAGTAGTTTGGTGAATGTTTGGTGTGGGTCCGGCGTTGCCGATTGGATGGTGGGGCTGCAGTGTGAGTCACATAAAAAAAAAAAAAAAAAACCAGGAGTAGGATCCAATGGGACCAACTGGCATGTATAGAGGCGTGTAATGCAAAAGGGCTGTTTTTGGTAGTATCTCTCGCTTACGGCCATACCACCCTGAACACGCCCGATCTCGTCTGATCTCGGAAGCTAAGCAGCATAGGGTCTGGTTAGTACTTGGATGGGAGACCACCTGGGAATACCAGGTGCTGTAAGCTTTTCTCACTTTTACTTTATACAGGGGGCGCTCCACTTCACGATTAATTTAAATCTATTACTCCCCTTCCATTTTACTATTTTATATATATATTTTTATTTTCTCTCTTTCATAAAGGCAGCTTTTACACACCGTTTTACTCTAAATACTGCCTGGTAATTCTAGGTGCTGTAAGCTCTTCGTGCCTTTATTCCACCAGGGCGCGATCTTCTCACAAACTTGAAGACTGTCACTCCCCATTCACGTTTTACAACTTATTGTTAATGATAAAGAGACAGCTTTTTACACACAGTTTTAAACAAAGTACTGATATTATTCCTCTTCAACTGACCGCTTTGTTTTCTATGCAAAAACCACTTCGCCACAGAAGACTCGATATTATTGGCATAGCAAGTTCTGCTCTTCACCTTTCAAAACTTGCTAAAAGCTGTATTTAAAAGAACAGATTGGCCGGGGTAATTCACACCCTTCAATGCCAGCTTAATGTTTAGGTTAGTGGGAATCACAGAGGAATTAGGGATGGAAACTTCTTTGCTGGTGGTAGAAGCGGTCTGGTGAATTTTTAGAGAGAAGAGGCCGTCGATGTTTGAATGTAGAAAATTGTTCTGGCTGCAGCCTGCAGTATGGACTTGTTGGTGTGTGTAGCTCCCAGTGTTCTAACAGCGCGACGTTTTGGGGAAGCATGTGATTCAGCAGCTACCAGTGGGCTTCGTGCGGCGGAGATTTTGTGGCTGTTAGCCGAGTTGATAACAGAGGGTCGTTAAGAGAAGCCTGCATGCAGTAGGCAAAGGAGTAATGTTTGCCGGCGGGGGACGTGCGGCGATTAACCTGTGCGGTAGTGAAAAGGAGTTAAAAAGAAGGAAGTGTGCGGATGCGGAAAGAATGGAATAATTGTGGTAGGCTGCCGGCTGAGTAGTTTGGTGAATGTTTGGTGTGGGTCCGGCGCTGCCGATTGGATGGTGGGGCTGTAGTGTGAGTCAGATAAAAAAAAAAAAAAAGAACATTAGTAGGATCCAATGGGACCAACTGGCATGTATAGAGGCGTGTAACGCAAAAGGGCTGTTTTTGGTAGCATCTCTCGCTTACGGCCATACCACCCTGAACACGCCCGATCTCGTCTGATCTTGGAAGCCAAGCAGGGTAGGGTCTGGTTAGTACTTGGATGGGAGACCTCCTGGGAATACCAGGTGCTGTAAGCTTTTCTCACTTTTACTTTATACAGGGGGCGCTCCACTTCACGATTAATTTAAATCTATCACTCCCCTTCCATTTTACTATTTTATATATATATATATATTTTTCTCTCATTCATAAAGGCAGCTTTTACACACCGTTTTACTCTAAATACTTCCTGGTAATTCTAGGTGCTGTAAGCTGTTCGTGCCTTTATTCCACCAGGGCGCGATCTTCTCACAAACTTGAAAACTGTCACTCCCCATTCACGTTTTACAACTTATTGTTAATGATAAAGAGACAGCTTTTTACACACAGTTTTAAACAAAGTACTGATATTATTCCTCTTCAACTGACCGCTTTGTTTTCTATGCAAAAACCACTTCGCCACAGAAGCCTCGATATTATTGGCATAGCAAGTTCTGCTCTTCTCCTTTCGAAACTTGCTAAAAGCTGTATTTAAAAGAACAGATTGGCCGGGGTAATTCACACCCTTCAATGCCAGCTTAATGTTTAGGTTAGTGGGAATCACAGAGGAATTAGGGATGGAAACTTCTTTGCTGGTGGTAGAAGCGGTCTGGTGAATTTTTAGAGAGAAGAGGCCGTCGATGTTTGAATGTAGAAAATTGTTCTGGCTGCAGCCTGCAGTATGGACTTGTTCGTGTGTGTAGCTCCCAGTGTTCTGACAGCGCAACGTTTTGGGGAATCATGTGATTCAGCAGCTACCAGTGGGCTTCGTGCGGCGGAGATTTTGTGGCTGTTAGCGGAGTTGATAACAGAGGGTCGTTAAGAGAAGCCTGCATGCAGTAGGCAAAGGAGTAATGTTTGCTGGCGGGGGACGTGCGGCGATTAACCTGTGCGGTAGTGAAAAGGAGTTAAAGAGAAGGAAGTGTGCGGATGCGGAAAGAATGGAATAATTGTGGTAGGCTGCCGGCTGAGTAGTTTGGTGAATGTTTGGTGTGGGTCCGGCGTTGCCGATTGGATGGTGGGGCTGCAGTGTGAGTCACATAAAAAAAAAAAAAAAAACCAGGAGTAGGATCCAATGGGACCAACTGGCATGTATAGAGGCGTGTAATGCAAAAGGGCTGTTTTTGGTAGCGTCTCTCGCTTATGGCCATACCACCCTGAACACGCCCGATCTCGTCTGATCTCGGAAGCTAATCAGCGTAGGGTCTGGTTAGTACTTGAATGGGAGACCACCTGGGAATACCAGGTGCTGTAAGCTTTTCTCACTTTTACTTTATACAGGGGGCGCTCCACTTCACGATTAATTTAAATCTATCACTCCCCTTCCATTTTACTATTTTATATATATATATATATATATATATATATATATATATATATATATATATATATTTTTTTTTTTTTTTTTTTCTCTCATTCATAAAGGTAGCTTTTACACACCGTTTTACTCTAAATACTTCCTGGTAATTCTAGGTGCTGTAAGCTGTTCGTGCCTTTATTCCACCAGGGCGCGATCTTCTCACAAACTTGAAAACTGTCACTCCCCATTCACGTTTTACAACTTATTGTTAATGATAAAGAGACAGCTTTTTACACACAGTTTTAAACAAAGTACTGATATAATTCCTCTTCAACTCACCGCTTTGTTTTCTATGCAAAAACCACTTCGCCACAGAAGACTCGATATTATTGGCATAGCAAGTTCTGCTCTTCTCCTTTCAAAACTTGCTAAAAGCTGTATTTAAAAGAACAGATTGGCCCTTCAATGCCAGCTTAATGTTTAGGTTAGTGGGAATCACAGAGGAATTAGGGATGGAAACTTCTTTGCTGGTGGTAGAAGCGGTCTGGTGAATTTTTAGAGAGAAGAGGCCGTCGATGTTTGAATGTAAAAAATTGTTCTGGCTGCAGCCTGCAGTATGGACTTGTTGGTGTGTGTAGCTCCCAGTGTTCTGACAGCGCGACGTTTTGGGGAAGCATGTGATTCAGCAGCTACCAGTGGGCTTCGTGCGGCGGAGATTTTGTGGCTGTTAGCGGAGTTGATAACAGAGGGTCGTTAAGAGAAGCCTGCATGCAGTAGGCAAAGGAGTAATGTTTGCCGGCGGGGGACGTGCGGCGATTAACCTGTGCGGTAGTGAAAAGGAGTTAAAAAGAAGGAAGTGTGCGGATGCGGAAAGAATGGAATAATTGTGGTAGGCTGCCGGCTGAGTAGTTTGGTGAATGTTTGGTGTGGGTCCGGCGCTGCCGATTGGATGGTGGTGCTGCAGTGTGAGTCAGATAAAAAAAAAAAAAAAACCAGGAGTAGGATCCAATGGGACTAACTGGCATGTATAGACGCGTGTAATGCAAAAGGGCTGTTTTTGGTAGCGTCTCTCACTTATGGCCATACCACCCTGAACACGCCAGATCTCATCCGATCTCGGAAGCCAAGCAGGGTAGGGTCTGGTTAGTACTTGGATGGGAGACCTCCTGGGAATACCAGGTGCTGTAAGGTTTTCTCACTTTTACTTTATACAGGGGGCGCTCCACTTCACGATTAATTTAAATCTATCACTCCCCTTCCATTTTACTATTTTATATATATATATATTTTTCTCTCATTCATAAAGGTAGCTTTTACACACCGTTTTACTCTAAATACTTCCTGGTAATTCAAGGTGCTCTAAGCTGTTCGTGCCTTTATTCCACCAGGGCGCGATCTTCTCACAAACTTGAAGACTGTCACTCCCCATTCACGTTTTACAACTTATTGTTAATGATAAAGAGACAGCTTTTTACACACAGTTTTAAACAAAGTACTGATATTATTCCTCTTCAACTGACCGCTTTGTTTTCTATGCAAAAACCACTTCGCCACAGAAGACTCGATATTATTGGCATAGCAAGTTCTGCTCTTCTCCTTTCAAAACTTGCTAAAAGCTGTATTTAAAAGAACAGATTGGCCGGGGTAATTCACACCCTTCAATGCCAGCTTAATGTTTAGGTTAGTGGGAATCACAGAGGAATTAGGGATGGAAACTTCTTTGCTGGTGGTAGAAGCGGTCTGGTGAATTTTTAGAGAGAAGAGGCCGTCGATGTTTGAATGTAGAAAATTGTTCTGGCTGCAGCCTGCAGTATGGACTTGTTGGTGTGTGTAGCTCCCAGTGTTCTGACAGCGCAACGTTTTGGGGAAGCATGTGATTCAGCAGCTACCAGTGGGCTTCGTGCGGCGGAGATTTTGTGGCTGTTAGCGGAGTTGATAACAGAGGGTCGTTAAGAGAAGCCTGCATGCAGTAGGCAAAGGAGTAATGTTTGCCGGCGGGGGACGTGCGGCGATTAACCTGTGCGGTAGTGAAAAGGAGTTAAAGAGAAGGAAGTGTGCGGATGCGGAAAGAATGGAATAATTGTGGTAGGCTGCCGGCTGAGTAGTTTGGTGAATGTTTGGTGTGGGTCCGGCGCTGCCGATTGGATGGTGGTGCTGCAGTGTGAGTCAGATAAAAAAATAAAAAAAACCAGGAGTAGGATCCAATGGGACTAACTGGCATGTATAGATGCGTGTAATGCAAAAGGGCTGTTTTTGGTCGCATCTCTCGCTTACGGCCGTACCACCCTGAACACGCCCGATCTCATCTGATCTTGGAAGCTAAGCAGGGTTGGGTCTGGTCAGTACTTGGATAGGTGACCACCTGGGAATACCAGGTGCTGTAAGCTTTTCTCACTTTTACTTTATACAGGGGGCGCTCCACTTCACGATTAATTTAAATCTAGCACTCCCCTTCCATTTTACTATTTTATATATATATATTTTTTTCTCTCATTCATAAAGGCAGCTTTTAGAAACCGTTTTACTCTAAATACTTCCTGGTAATTCTAGGTGCTGTAAGCTGTTCGTGCCTTTATTCCACCAGGGCGCGATCTTCTCACAAACTTGAAGACTGTCACTCCCCATTCACGTTTTACAACTTATTGTTAATGATAAAGAGACAGCTTTTTACACACAGTTTTAAACAAAGTACTGATATTATTCCTCTTCAACTGACCGCTTTGTTTTCTATGCAAAAACCACTTCGCCACAGAAGCCTCGATATTATTGGCATAGCAAGTTCTGCTCTTCTCCTTTCAAAACTTGCTAAAAGCTGTATTTAAAAGAACAGATTGGCCGGGGTAATTCACACCCTTCAATGCCAGCTTAATGTTTAGGTTAGTGGGAATCACAGAGGAATTAGGGATGGAAACTTCTTTGCTGGTGGTAGAAGCGGTCTGGTGAATTTTTAGAGAGAAGAGGCCATCGATGTTTGAATGTAGAAAATTGTTCTGGCTGCAGCCTGCAGTATGGACTTGTTGGTGTGTGTAGCTCCCAGTGTTCTGACAGCGCAACGTTTTGGGGAAGCATGTGATTCAGCAGCTACCAGTGGGCTTCGTGCGGCGGAGATTTTGTGGCTGTTAGCGGAGTTGATAACAGAGGGTCGTTAAGAGAAGCCTGCATGCAGTAGGCAAAGGAGTAATGTTTGCTGGCGGGGGACGTGCGGCGATTAACCTGTGCGGTAGTGAAAAGGAGTTAAAGAGAAGGAAGTGTGCGGATGCGGAAAGAATGGAATAATTGTGGTAGGCTGCCGGCTGAGTAGTTTGGTGAATGTTTGGTGTGGGTCCGGCGTTGCCGATTGGATGGTGGGGCTGCAGTGTGAGTCACATAAAAAAAAAAAAAAAAACCAGGAGTAGGATCCAATGGGACCAACTGGCATGTATAGAGGCGTGTAATGCAAAAGGGCTGTTTTTGGTAGCATCTCTCGCTTACGGCCATACCACCCTGAACACGCCCGATCTCGTCTGATCTCGGAAGCTAAGCAGCGTAGGGTCTGGTTAGTACTTGGATGGGAGACCCCCTGGGAATACCAGGTGCTGTAAGCTTTTCTCACTTTTACTTTATACAGGGGGCGCTCGACTTCACGATTAATTTAAATCTATTACTCCCCTTCCATTTTACTATTTTATATATATATTTTTATTTTCTCTCTTTCATAAAGGCAGCTTTTACACACCGTTTTACTCTAAATACTGCCTGGTAATTCTAGGTGCTGTAAGCTCTTCGTGCCTTTATTCCACCAGGGCGCGATCTTCTCACAAACTTGAAGACTGTCACTCCCCATTCACGTTTTACAACTTATTGTTAATGATAAAGAGACAGCTTTTTACACACAGTTTTAAACAAAGTACTGATATTATTCCTCTTCAACTGACCGCTTTGTTTTCTATGCAAAAACCACTTCGCCACAGAAGACTCGATATTATTGGCATAGCAAGTTCTGCTCTTCTCCTTTCAAAACTTGCTAAAAGCTGTATTTAAAAGAACAGATTGGCCGGGGTAATTCACACCCTTCAATGCCAGCTTAATGTTTAGGTTAGTGGGAATCACAGAGGAATTAGGGATGGAAACTTCTTTGCTGGTGGTAGAAGCGGTCTGGTGAATTTTTAGAGAGAAGAGGCCGTCGATGTTTGAATGTAGAAAATTGTTCTGGCTGCAGCCTGCAGTATGGACTTGTTGGTGTGTGTAGCTCCCAGTGTTCTGACAGCGCGACGTTTTGGGGAAGCATGTGATTCAGCAGCTACCAGTGGGCTTCGTGCGGCGGAGATTTTGTGGCTGTTAGCGGATTTGATAACAGAGGGTCGTTAAGAGAAGCCTGCATGCAGTAGGCAAAGGAGTAATGTTTGCCGGCGGGGGACGTGCGGCGATTAACCTGTGCGGTAGTGAAAAGGAGTTAAAAAGAAGGAAGTGTGCGGATGCGGAAAGAATGGAATAATTGTGGTAGGCTGCCGGCTGAGTAGTTTGGTGAATGTTTGGTGTGGGTCCGGCGCTGCCGATTGGATGGTGGGGCTGTAGTGTGAGTCAGATAAAAAAAAAAAAAAGAACATTAGTAGGATCCAATGGGACCAACTGGCATGTATAGAGGCGTGTAACGCAAAAGGGCTGTTTTTGGTAGCATCTCTCGCTTACGGCCATACCACCCTGAACACGCCCGATCTCGTCTGATCTCGGAAGCCAAGCAGGGTAGGGTCTGGTTAGTACTTGGATGGGAGACCTCCTGGGAATACCAGGTGCTGTAAGCTTTTCTCACTTTTACTTTATACAGGGGGCGCTCCACTTCACCATTAATTTAAATCTATCACTCCCCTTCCATTTTACTATTTTATATATATATATATATTTTTCTCTCATTCATAAAGGCAGCTTTTACACACCGTTTTACTCTAAATACTTCCTGGTAATTCTAGGTGCTGTAAGCTGTTCGTGCCTTTATTCCACCAGGGCGCGATCTTCTCACAAACTTGAAAACTGTCACTCCCCATTCACGTTTTACAACTTATTGTTAATGATAAAGAGACAGCTTTTTACACACAGTTTTAAACAAAGTACTGATATTATTCCTCTTCAACTGACCGCTTTGTTTTCTATGCAAAAACCACTTCGCCACAGAAGCCTCGATATTATTGGCATAGCAAGTTCTGCTCTTCTCCTTTCGAAACTTGCTAAAAGCTGTATTTAAAAGAACAGATTGGCCGGGGTAATTCACACCCTTCAATGCCAGCTTAATGTTTAGGTTAGTGGGAATCACAGAGGAATTAGGGATGGAAACTTCTTTGCTGGTGGTAGAAGCGGTCTGGTGAATTTTTAGAGAGAAGAGGCCGTCGATGTTTGAATGTAAAAAATTGTTCTGGCTGCAGCCTGCAGTATGGACTTGTTGGTGTGTGTAGCTCCCAGTGTTCTGACAGCGCGACGTTTTGGGGAAGCATGTGATTCAGCAGCTACCAGTGGGCTTCGTGCGGCGGAGATTTTGTGGCTGTTAGCGGAGTTGATAACAGAGGGTCGTTAAGAGAAGCCTGCATGCAGTAGGCAAAGGAGTAATGTTTGCCGGCGGGGGACGTGCGGCGATTAACCTGTGCGGTAGTGAAAAGGAGTTAAAAAGAAGGAAGTGTGCGGATGCGGAAAGAATGGAATAATTGTGGTAGGCTGCCGGCTGAGTAGTTTGGTGAATGTTTGGTGTGGGTCCGGCGCTGCCGATTGGATGGTGGGGCTGCAGTGTGAGTCAGATAAAAAAAAAAAAAAGAACATTAGTAGGATCCAATGGGACCAACTGGCATGTATAGAGGCGTGTAATGCAAAAGGGCTGTTTTTGGTAGCATCTCTCGCTTACGGCCATACCACCCTGAACACGCCTGATCTTGGAAGCTAAGCAGGGTAGGGTCTGGTTAGTACTTGGATGGGAGACCTCCTGGGAATACCAGGTGCTGTAAGCTTTTCTCACTTTTACTTTATACAGGGGGCGCTCCACTTCACGATTAATTTAAATCTATCACTCCCCTTCCATTTTACTATTTTATATATATATATTTTTTTTTCTCTCATTCATAAAGGCAGCTTTTAGAAACCGTTTTACTCTAAATACTTCCTGGTAATTCTAGGTGCTGTAAGCTGTTCGTGCCTTTATTCCACCAGGGCGCGATCTTCTCACAAACTTGAAGACTGTCACTCCCCATTCACGTTTTACAACTTATTGTTAATGATAAAGAGACAGCTTTTTACACACAGTTTTAAACAAAGTACTGATATAATTCCTCTTCAACTCACCGCTTTGTTTTCTATGCAAAAACCACTTCGCCACAGAAGACTCGATATTATTGGCATAGCAAGTTCTGCTCTTCTCCTTTCAAAACTTGCTAAAAGCTGTATTTAAAAGAACAGATTGGCCGGGGTAATTCACACCCTTCAATGCCAGCTTAATGTTTAGGTTAGTGGGAATCACAGAGGAATTAGGGATGGAAACTTCTTTGCTGGTGGTAGAAGCGGTCTGGTGAATTTTTAGAGAGAAGAGGCCGTCGATGTTTGAATGTAGAAAATTGTTCTGGCTGCAGCCTGCAGTATGGACTTGTTGGTGTGTGTAGCTCCCAGTGTTCTGACAGCGCGACGTTTTGGGGAAGCATGTGATTCAGCAGCTACCAGTGGGCTTCGTGCGGCGGAGATTTTGTGGCTGTTAGCGGAGTTGATAACAGAGGGTCGTTAAGAGAAGCCTGCATGCAGTAGGCAAAGGAGTAATGTTTGCCGGCGGGGGACATGCGGCGATAAACCTGTGCGGTAGTGAAAAGGAGTTAAAAAGAAGGAAGTGTGCGGATGCGGAAAGAATGGAATAATTGTGGTAGGCTGCCGGCTGAGTAGTTTGGTGAATGTTTGGTGTGGGTCCGGCGCTGCCGATTGGATGGTGGGGCTGCAGTGTGAGTCAGATAAAAAAAAAAAAAAGAACATTAGTAGGATCCAATGGGACCAACTGGCATGTATAGAGGCGTGTAACGCAAAAGGGCTGTTTTTGGTAGCATCTCTCGCTTACGGCCATACCACCCTGAACACGCCCGATCTCGTCTGATCTCGGAAGCCAAGCAGGGTAGGGTCTGGTTAGTACTTGGATGGGAGACCTCCTGGGAATACCAGGTGCTGTAAGCTTTTCTCACTTTTACTTTATACAGGGGGCGCTCCACTTCACCATTAATTTAAATCTATCACTCCCCTTCCATTTTACTATTTTATATATATATATATATTTTTCTCTCATTCATAAAGGCAGCTTTTACACACCGTTTTACTCTAAATACTTCCTGGTAATTCTAGGTGCTGTAAGCTGTTCGTGCCTTTATTCCACCAGGGCGCGATCTTCTCACAAACTTGAAAACTGTCACTCCCCATTCACGTTTTACAACTTATTGTTAATGATAAAGAGACAGCTTTTTACACACAGTTTTAAACAAAGTACTGATATTATTCCTCTTCAACTGACCGCTTTGTTTTCTATGCAAAAACCACTTCGCCACAGAAGCCTCGATATTATTGGCATAGCAAGTTCTGCTCTTCTCCTTTCGAAACTTGCTAAAAGCTGTATTTAAAAGAACAGATTGGCCGGGGTAATTCACACCCTTCAATGCCAGCTTAATGTTTAGGTTAGTGGGAATCACAGAGGAATTAGGGATGGAAACTTCTTTGCTGGTGGTAGAAGCGGTCTGGTGAATTTTTAGAGAGAAGAGGCCGTCGATGTTTGAATGTAAAAAATTGTTCTGGCTGCAGCCTGCAGTATGGACTTGTTGGTGTGTGTAGCTCCCAGTGTTCTGACAGCGCGACGTTTTGGGGAAGCATGTGATTCAGCAGCTACCAGTGGGCTTCGTGCGGCGGAGATTTTGTGGCTGTTAGCGGAGTTGATAACAGAGGGTCGTTAAGAGAAGCCTGCATGCAGTAGGCAAAGGAGTAATGTTTGCCGGCGGGGGACGTGCGGCGATTAACCTGTGCGGTAGTGAAAAGGAGTTAAAAAGAAGGAAGTGTGCGGATGCGGAAAGAATGGAATAATTGTGGTAGGCTGCCGGCTGAGTAGTTTGGTGAATGTTTGGTGTGGGTCCGGCGCTGCCGATTGGATGGTGGGGCTGCAGTGTGAGTCAGATAAAAAAAAAAAAAAGAACATTAGTAGGATCCAATGGGACCAACTGGCATGTATAGAGGCGTGTAATGCAAAAGGGCTGTTTTTGGTAGCATCTCTCGCTTACGGCCATACCACCCTGAACACGCCTGATCTTGGAAGCTAAGCAGGGTAGGGTCTGGTTAGTACTTGGATGGGAGACCTCCTGGGAATACCAGGTGCTGTAAGCTTTTCTCACTTTTACTTTATACAGGGGGCGCTCCACTTCACGATTAATTTAAATCTATCACTCCCCTTCCATTTTACTATTTTATATATATATATTTTTTTTTCTCTCATTCATAAAGGCAGCTTTTAGAAACCGTTTTACTCTAAATACTTCCTGGTAATTCTAGGTGCTGTAAGCTGTTCGTGCCTTTATTCCACCAGGGCGCGATCTTCTCACAAACTTGAAGACTGTCACTCCCCATTCACGTTTTACAACTTATTGTTAATGATAAAGAGACAGCTTTTTACACACAGTTTTAAACAAAGTACTGATATAATTCCTCTTCAACTCACCGCTTTGTTTTCTATGCAAAAACCACTTCGCCACAGAAGACTCGATATTATTGGCATAGCAAGTTCTGCTCTTCTCCTTTCAAAACTTGCTAAAAGCTGTATTTAAAAGAACAGATTGGCCGGGGTAATTCACACCCTTCAATGCCAGCTTAATGTTTAGGTTAGTGGGAATCACAGAGGAATTAGGGATGGAAACTTCTTTGCTGGTGGTAGAAGCGGTCTGGTGAATTTTTAGAGAGAAGAGGCCGTCGATGTTTGAATGTAGAAAATTGTTCTGGCTGCAGCCTGCAGTATGGACTTGTTGGTGTGTGTAGCTCCCAGTGTTCTGACAGCGCGACGTTTTGGGGAAGCATGTGATTCAGCAGCTACCAGTGGGCTTCGTGCGGCGGAGATTTTGTGGCTGTTAGCGGAGTTGATAACAGAGGGTCGTTAAGAGAAGCCTGCATGCAGTAGGCAAAGGAGTAATGTTTGCCGGCGGGGGACATGCGGCGATAAACCTGTGCGGTAGTGAAAAGGAGTTAAAAAGAAGGAAGTGTGCGGATGCGGAAAGAATGGAATAATTGTGGTAGGCTGCCGGCTGAGTAGTTTGGTGAATGTTTGGTGTGGGTCCGGCGCTGCCGATTGGATGGTGGGGCTGCAGTGTGAGTCAGATAAAAAAAAAAAAAAAACCAGGAGTAGGATCCAATGGGACTAACTGGCATGTATAGACGCGTGTAATGCAAAAGGGGTGTTTTTGGTCACGTCTCTCGCTTACGGCCATACCACCCTAAACACGCCCGATCTCATCCGATCTCGGATGCCAAGCAGGGTAGGGTCTGGTCAGTACTTGGATGGGAGACCTCCTGGGAATACCAGGTGCTGTAAGCTTTTCTCACTTTTACTTTATACAGGGGGCGCTCCACTTCACGATTAATTTAAATCTATCACTCCCCTTCCATTTTACTATTTTATATATATATATATTTTTCTCTCATTCAAAAAGGCAGCTTTTAGAAACCGTTTTACTCTAAATACTTCCTGGTAATTCTAGGTGCTGTAAGCTGTTCGTGCCTTTATTCCACCAGGGCGCGATCTTCTCACAAACTTGAAGACTGTCACTCCCCATTCACGTTTTACAACTTATTGTTAATGATAAAGAGACAGCTTTTTACACACAGTTTTAAACAAAGTACTGATATTATTCCTCTTCAACTGACCGCTTTGTTTTCTATGCAAAAACCACTTCGCCACAGAAGACTCGATATTATTGGCATAGCAAGTTCTGCTCTTCTCCTTTCAAAACTTGCTAAAAGCTGTATTTAAAAGAACAGATTGGCCGGGGTAATTCACACCCTTCAATGCCAGCTTAATGTTTAGGTTAGTGGGAATCACAGAGGAATTAGGGATGGAAACTTCTTTGCTGGTGGTAGAAGCGGTCTGGTGAATTTTTAGAGAGAAGAGGCCGTCGATGTTTGAATGTAGAAAATTGTTCTGGCTGCAGCCTACAGTATGGACTTGTTGGTGTGTGTAGCTCCCAGTGTTCTGACAGCGCAATGTTTTGGGGAAGCATCTGATTCAGCAGCTACCAGTGGGCTTGGTGCGGCGGAGATTTTGTGGCTGTTAGCGGAGTTGATAACAGAGGGTCGTTAATAGAAGCCTGCATGCAATAGGCAAAGGAGTAATGTTTGCCGGCGGGGGACGTGCGGCGATTAACCTGTGCGGTAGTGAAAAGGAGTTAAAAAGAAGGAAGTGTGCGGATGCGGAAAGAATGGAATAATTGTGGTAGGCTGCCGGCAGAGTAGTTTGGTGAATGTTTGGTGTGGGTCCGGCGCTGCCGATTGGATGGTGGGGCTGCAGTGTGAGTCAGATAAAAAAAAAAAAAACCAGGAGTAGGATCCAATGGGACTAACTGGCATGTATAGACGCGTGTAATGCAAAAGGGCTGTTTTTGGTCACGTCTCTCGCTTACGGCCATACCACCCTAAACACGCCCGATCTCATCCGATCTCGGAAGCCAAGCAGGGTAGGGTCTGGTCAGTACTTGGATGGGAGACCTCCTGGGAATACCAGGTGCTGTAAGCTTTTCTCACTTTTACTTTATACAGGGGGCGCTCCACTTCACGATTAATTTAAATCTATCACTCCCCTTCCATTTTACTATTTTATATATATATATATATATATATATATATATATATTTTTTTTTTTTTTTTTTTTTTCTCTCATTCATAAAGGTAGCTTTTACACACCGTTTTACTCTAAATACTTCCTGGTAATTCTAGGTGCTGTAAGCTGTTCGTGCCTTTATTCCACCAGGGCGCGATCTTCTCACAAACTTGAAAACTGTCACTCCCCATTCACGTTTTACAACTTATTGTTAATGATAAAGAGACAGCTTTTTACACACAGTTTTAAACAAAGTACTGATATTATTCCTCTTCAACTGACCGCTTTGTTTTCTATGCAAAAACCACTTCGCCACAGAAGACTCGATATTATTGGCATAGCAAGTTCTGCTCTTCTCCTTTCAAAACTTGCTAAAAGCTGTATTTAAAAGAACAGATTGGCCCTTCAATGCCAGCTTAATGTTTAGGTTAGTGGGAATCACAGAGGAATTAGGGATGGAAACTTCTTTGCTGGTGGTAGAAGCGGTCTGGTGAATTTTTAGAGAAAAGAGGCCGTCGATGTTTGAATGTAAAAAATTGTTCTGGCTGCAGCCTGCAGTATGGACTTGTTGGTGTGTGTAGCTCCCAGTGTTCTGACAGCGCGACGTTTTGGGGAAGCATGTGATTCAGCAGCTACCAGTGGGCTTCGTGCGGCGGAGATTTTGTGGCTGTTAGCGGAGTTGATAACAGAGGGTCGTTAAGAGAAGCCTGCATGCAGTAGGCAAAGGAGTAATGTTTGCCGGCGGGGGACGTGCGGCGATTAACCTGTGCGGTAGTGAAAAGGAGTTAAAAAGAAGGAAGTGTGCGGATGCGGAAAGAATGGAATAATTGTGGTAGGCTGCCGGCTGAGTAGTTTGGTGAATGTTTGGTGTGGGTCCGGCGCTGCCGATTGGATGGTGGTGCTGCAGTGTGAGTCAGATAAAAAAAAAAAAAAAACCAGGAGTAGGATCCAATGGGACTAACTGGCATGTATAGACGCGTGTAATGCAAAAGGGCTGTTTTTGGTAGCGTCTCTCACTTATGGCCATACCACCCTGAACACGCCAGATCTCATCCGATCTCGGAAGCCAAGCAGAGTAGGGTCTGGTTAGTACTTGGATGGGAGACCTCCTGGGAATACCAGGTGCTGTAAGCTTTTCTCACTTTTACTTTATACAGGGGGCGCTCCACTTCACGATTAATTTAAATCTATCACTCCCCTTCCATTTTACTATTTTATATATATATATATTTTTCTCTCATTCATAAAGGTAGCTTTTACACACCGTTTTACTCTAAATACTTCCTGGTAATTCTAGGTGCTGTAAGCTGTTCGTGCCTTTATTCCACCAGGGCGCGATCTTCTCACAAACTTGAAGACTGTCACTCCCCATTCACGTTTTACAACTTATTGTTAATGATAAAGAGACAGCTGTTTACACACAGTTTTAAACAAAGTACTGATATTATTCCTCTTCAACTGACCGCTTTGTTTTCTATGCAAAAACCACTTCGCCACAGAAGACTCGATATTATTGGCATAGCAAGTTCTGCTCTTCTCCTTTCAAAACTTGCTAAAAGCTGTATTTAAAAGAACAGATTGGCCGGGGTAATTCACACCCTTCAATGCCAGCTTAATGTTTAGGTTAGTGGGAATCACAGAGGAATTAGGGATGGAAACTTCTTTGCTGGTGGTAGAAGCGGTCTGGTGAATTTTTAGAGAGAAGAGGCCGTCGATGTTTGAATGTAGAAAATTGTTCTGGCTGCAGCCTGCAGTATGGACTTGTTGGTGTGTGTAGCTCCCAGTGTTCTGACAGCGCGACGTTTTGGGGAAGCATGTGATTCAGCAGCTACCAGTGGGCTTCGTGCGGCGGAGATTTTGTGGCTGTTAGCGGAGTTGATAACAGAGGGTCGTTAAGAGAAGCCTGCATGCAGTAGGCAAAGGAGTAATGTTTGCCGGCGGGGGACGTGCGGCGATTAACCTGTGCGGTAGTGAAAAGGAGTTAAAAAGAAGGAAGTGTGCGGATGCGGAAAGAATGGAATAATTGTGGTTGGCTGCTGGCTGAGTAGTTTGGTGAATGTTTGGTGTGGGTCCGGCGCTGCCGATTGGATGGTGGGGCTGCAGTGTGAGTCAGATAAAAAAAAAAAAAAGAACATTAGTATGATCCAATGGGACCAACTGGCATGTATAGAGGCGTGTAATGCAAAAGGGCTGTTTTTGGTTGCATCTCTCGCTTACGGCCATACCACCCTGAACACACCCGATCTCGTCTGATCTTGGAAGCTAAGCAGGGTAGGGTCTGGTTAGTACTTGGATGGGAGACCACCTGGGAATTCCAGGTGCTGTAAGCTTTTCTCACTTTTACTTCATACAGGGGGCGCTCCACTTCACGATTAATTTAAATCTATCACTCCCCTTCCATTTTACTATTTTATATATATATATATTTTTCTCTCATTCATAAAGGCAGCTTTTACACACCGTTTTACTCTAAATACTTCCTGGTAATTCTAGGTGCTGTAAGCTGTTCGTGCCTTTATTCCACCAGGGCGCGATCTTCTCACAAACTTGAAGACTGTCACTCCCCATTCACGTTTTACAACTTATTGTTAATGATAAAGAGACAGCTTTTTACACACAGTTTTAAACAAAGTACTGATATTATTCCTCTTCAACTGACCGCTTTGTTTTCTATGCAAAAACCACTTCGCCACAGAAGACTCGATATTATTGGCATAGCAAGTTCTGCTCTTCTCCTTTCAAAACTTGCTAAAAGCTGTATTTAAAAGAACAGATAGGCCGGGGTAATTCACACCCTTCAATGCCAGCTTAATGTTTAGGTTAGTGGGAATCACAGAGGAATTAGGGATGGAAACTTCTTTGCTGGTGGTAGAAGCGGTCTGGTGAATTTTTAGAGAGAAGAGGCCGTCGATGTTTGAATGTAGAAAATTGTTCTGGCTGCAGCCTGCAGTATGGACTTGTTGGTGTGTGTAGCTCCCAGTGTTCTGACAGCGCGATGTTTTGGGGAAGCATCTGATTCAGCAGCTACCAGTGGGCTTCGTGCGGCGGAGATTTTGTGGCTGTTAGCGGAGTTGATAACAGAGGGTCGTTAATAGAAGCCTGCATGCAGTAGGCAAAGGAGTAATGTTTGCCGGCGGGGGACGTGCGCCGATTAACCTGTGCGGTAGTGAAAAGAAGTTAAAAAGAAGGAAGTGTGCGGATGCGGAAAGAATGGAATAATTGTGGTAGGCTGCCGGCTGAGTAGTTTGGTGAATGTTTGGTGTGGGTCCGGCGCTGCCGATTGGATGGTGGGGCTGCAGTGTGAGTCAGATAAAAAAAAAAAAAACCAGGAGTAGGATCCAATGGGACTAACTGGCATGTATAGACGCGTGTAATGCAAAAGGGGTGTTTTTGGTCACGTCTCTCGCTTATGGCCATACCACCCTAAACACGCCCGATCTCATCCGATCTCGGAAGCCAGGCAGGGTAGGGTCTGGTCAGTACTTGGATGGGAGACCTCCTGGGAATACCAGGTGCTGTAAGCTTTTCTCACTTTTACTTTATACAGGGGGCGCTCCACTTCACGATTAATTTAAATCTATCACTCCCCTTCCATTTTACTATTTTATATATATATATATATATATATATATATATATATATATATATATATATGTATATATATATATATATATATATATATATATATATATATTTTTTATTTTTTTTTTTTTCTCTCATTAATAAAGGTAGGTTTTACACACCGTTTTACTCTAAATACTTCCTGGTAATTCTAGGTGCTGTAAGCTGTTCGTGCCTTTATTCCACCAGGGCGCGATCTTCTCACAAACTTGAAAACTGTCACTCCCCATTCACGTTTTACAACTTATTGTTAATGATAAAGAGACAGCTTTTTACACACAGTTTTAAACAAAGTACTGATATTATTCCTCTTCAACTGACCGCTTTGTTTTCTATGCAAAAACCACTTCGCCACAGAAGACTCGATATTATTGGCATAGCAAGTTCTGCTCTTCTCCTTTCAAAACTTGCTAAAAGCTGTATTTAAAAGAACAGATTGGCCCTTCAATGCCAGCTTAATGTTTAGGTTAGTGGGAATCACAGAGGAATTAGGGATGGAAACTTCTTTGCTGGTGGTAGAAGCGGTCTGGTGAATTTTTAGAGAAAAGAGGCCGTCGATGTTTGAATGTAAAAAATTGTTCTGGCTGCAGCCTGCAGTATGGACTTGTTGGTGTGTGTAGCTCCCAGTGTTCTGACAGCGCGACGTTTTGGGGAAGCATGTGATTCAGCAGCTACCAGTGGGCTTCGTGCGGCGGAGATTTTGTGGCTGTTAGCGGAGTTGATAACAGAGGGTCGTTAAGAGAAGCCTGCATGCAGTAGGCAAAGGAGTAATGTTTGCCGGCGGGGGACGTGCGGCGATTAACCTGTGCGGTAGTGAAAAGGAGTTAAAAAGAAGGAAGTGTGCGGATGCGGAAAGAATGGAATAATTGTGGTAGGCTGCCGGCTGAGTAGTTTGGTGAATGTTTGGTGTGGGTCCGGCGCTGCTGATTGGATGGTGGTGCTGCAGTGTGAGTCAGATAAAAAAAAAAAAAAAACCAGGAGTAGGATCCAATGGGACTAACTGGCATGTATAGACGCGTGTAATGCAAAAGGGCTGTTTTTGGTAGCGTCTCTCACTTATGGCCATACCACCCTGAACACGCCAGATCTCATCCGATCTCGGAAGCCAAGCAGGGTAGGGTCTGGTTAGTACTTGGATGGGAGACCTCCTGGGAATACCAGGTGCTGTAAGCTTTTCTCACTTTTACTTTATACAGGGGGCGCTCCACTTCACGATTAATTTAAATCTATCACTCCCCTTCCATTTTACTATTTTATATATATATATATTTTTCTCTCATTCATAAAGGTAGCTTTTACACACCGTTTTACTCTAAATACTTCCTGGTAATTCAAGGTGCTCTAAGCTGTTCGTGCCTTTATTCCACCAGGGCGCGATCTTCTCACAAACTTGAAGACTGTCACTCCCCATTCACGTTTTACAACTTATTGTTAATGATAAAGAGACAGCTTTTTACACACAGTTTTAAACAAAGTACTGATATTATTCCTCTTCAACTGACCGCTTTGTTTTCTATGCAAAAACCACTTCGCCACAGAAGACTCGATATTATTGGCATAGCAAGTTCTGCTCTTCTCCTTTCAAAACTTGCTAAAAGCTGTATTTAAAAGAACAGATTGGCCGGGGTAATTCACACCCTTCAATGCCAGCTTAATGTTTAGGTTAGTGGGAATCACAGAGGAATTAGGGATGGAAACTTCTTTGCTGGTGGTAGAAGCGGTCTGGTGAATTTTTAGAGAGAAGAGGCCGTCGATGTTTGAATGTAGAAAATTGTTCTGGCTGCAGCCTGCAGTATGGACTTGTTGGTGTGTGTAGCTCCCAGTGTTCTGACAGCGCGACGTTTTGGGGAAGCATGTGATTCAGCAGCTACCAGTGGGCTTCGTGCGGCGGAGATTTTGTGGCTGTTAGCGGAGTTGATAACAGAGGGTCGTTAAGAGAAGCCTGCATGCAGTAGGCAAAGGAGTAATGTTTGCCGGCGGGGGACGTGCGGCGATTAACCTGTGCGGTAGTGAAAAGGAGTTAAAAAGAAGGAAGTGTGCGGATGCGGAAAGAATGGAATAATTGTGGTAGGCTGCCGGCTGAGTAGTTTGGTGAATGTTTGGTGTGGGTCCGGCGCTGCCGATTGGATGGTGGGGCTGCAGTGTGAGTCAGATAAAAAAAAAAAAAAAACAGAAGTAGGATCCAATGGGACTAACTGGCATGTATAGACGCGTGTAATGCAAAAGGGGTGTTTTTGGTCACGTCTCTCGCTTACGGCCATACCACCCTAAACACGCCCGATCTCATCCTATCTCGGATGCCAAGCAGGGTAGGGTCTGGTCAGTACTTGGATGGGAGACCTCCTGGGAATACCAGGTGCTGTAAGCTTTTCTCACTTTTACTTTATACAGGGGGCGCTCCACTTCACGATTAATTTAAATCTATCACTCCCCTTCCATTTTACTATTTTATATATATATATATTTTTCTCTCATTCAAAAAGGCAGCTTTTAGAAACCGTTTTACTCTAAATACTTCCTGGTAATTCTAGGTGCTGTAAGCTGTTCGTGCCTTTATTCCACCAGGGCGCGATCTTCTCACAAACTTGAAGACTGTCACTCCCCATTCACGTTTTACAACTTATTGTTAATGATAAAGAGACAGCTTTTTACACACAGTTTTAAACAAAGTACTGATATTATTCCTCTTCAACTGACCGCTTTGTTTTCTATGCAAAAACCACTTCGCCACAGAAGACTCGATATTATTGGCATAGCAAGTTCTGCTCTTCTCCTTTCAAAACTTGCTAAAAGCTGTATTTAAAAGAACAGATTGTCCGGGGTAATTCACACCCTTCAATGCCAGCTTAATGTTTAGGTTAGTGGGAATCACAGAGGAATTAGGGATGGAAACTTCTTTGCTGGTGGTAGAAGCGGTCTGGTGAATTTTTAGAGAGAAGAGGCCGTCGATGTTTGAATGTAGAAAATTGTTCTGGCTGCAGCCTACAGTATGGACTTGTTGGTGTGTGTAGCTCCCAGTGTTCTGACAGCGCAATGTTTTGGGGAAGCATCTGATTCAGCAGCTACCAGTGGGCTTGGTGCGGCGGAGATTTTGTGGCTGTTAGCGGAGTTGATAACAGAGGGTCGTTAATAGAAGCCTGCATGCAGTAGGCAAAGGAGTAATGTTTGCCGGCGGGGGACGTGCGGCGATTAACCTGTGCGGTAGTGAAAAGGAGTTAAAAAGAAGGAAGTGTGCGGATGCGGAAAGAATGGAATAATTGTGGTAGGCTGCCGGCTGAGTAGTTTGGTGAATGTTTGGTGTGGGTCCGGCGCTGCCGATTGGATGGTGGGGCTGCAGTGTGAGTCAGATAAAAAAAAAAAAAACCAGGAGTAGGATCCAATGGGACTAACTGGCATGTATAGACGCGTGTAATGCAAAAGGGCTGTTTTTGGTCACGTCTCTCGCTTACGGCCATACCACCCTAAACACGCCCGATCTCATCCGATCTCGGAAGCCAAGCAGGGTAGGGTCTGGTCAGTACTTGGATGGGAGACCTCCTGGGAATACCAGGTGCTGTAAGCTTTTCTCACTTTTACTTTATACAGGGGGCGCTCCACTTCACGATTAATTTAAATCTATCACTCCCCTTCCATTTTACTATTTTATATATATATATATTTTTCTCTCATTCAAAAAGGCAGCTTTTAGAAACCGTTTTACTCTAAATACTTCCTGGTAATTCTAGGTGCTGTAAGCTGTTCGTGCCTTTATTCCACCAGGGCGCGATCTTCTCACAAACTTGAAGACTGTCACTCCCCATTCACGTTTTACAACTTATTGTTAATGATAAAGAGACAGCTTTTTACACACAGTTTTAAACAAAGTACTGATATTATTCCTCTTCAACTGACCGCTTTGTTTTCTATGCAAAAACCACTTCGCCACAGAAGACTCGATATTATTGGCATAGCAAGTTCTGCTCTTCTCCTTTCAAAACTTGCTAAAAGCTGTATTTAAAAGAACAGATTGGCCGGGGTAATTCACACCCTTCAATGCCAGCTTAATGTTTAGGTTAGTGGGAATCACAGAGGAATTAGGGATGGAAACTTCTTTGCTGGTGGTAGAAGCGGTCTGGTGAATTTTTAGAGAGAAGAGGCCGTCGATGTTTGAATGTAGAAAATTGTTCTGGCTGCAGCCTACAGTATGGACTTGTTGGTGTGTGTAGCTCCCAGTGTTCTGACAGCGCAATGTTTTGGGGAAGCATCTGATTCAGCAGCTACCAGTGGGCTTGGTGCGGCGGAGATTTTGTGGCTGTTAGCGGAGTTGATAACAGAGGGTCGTTAATAGAAGCCTGCATGCAGTAGGCAAAGGAGTAATGTTTGCCGGCGGGGGACGTGCGGCGATTAACCTGTGCGGTAGTGAAAAGGAGTTAAAAAGAAGGAAGTGTGCGGATGCGGAAAGAATGGAATAATTGTGGTAGGCTGCCGGCTGAGTAGTTTGGTGAATGTTTGGTGTGGGTCCGGCGCTGCCGATTGGATGGTGGGGCTGCAGTGTGAGTCAGATAAAAAAAAAAAAAACCAGGAGTAGGATCCAATGGGACTAACTGGCATGTATAGACGCGTGTAATGCAAAAGGGGTGTTTTTGGTCACGTCTCTCGCTTACGGCCATACCACCCTAAACACGCCCGATCTCATCCTATCTCGGATGCCAAGCAGGGTAGGGTCTGGTCAGTACTTGGATGGGAGACCTCCTGGGAATACCAGGTGCTGTAAGCTTTTCTCACTTTTACTTTATACAGGGGGCGCTCCACTTCACGATTAATTTAAATCTATCACTCCCCTTCCATTTTACTATTTTATATATATATATATTTTTCTCTCATTCAAAAAGGCAGCTTTTAGAAACCGTTTTACTCTAAATACTTCCTGGTAATTCTAGGTGCTGTAAGCTGTTCGTGCCTTTATTCCACCAGGGCGCGATCTTCTCACAAACTTGAAGACTGTCACTCCCCATTCACGTTTTACAACTTATTGTTAATGATAAAGAGACAGCTTTTTACACACAGTTTTAAACAAAGTACTGATATTATTCCTCTTCAACTGACCGCTTTGTTTTCTATGCAAAAACCACTTCGCCACAGAAGACTCGATATTATTGGCATAGCAAGTTCTGCTCTTCTCCTTTCAAAACTTGCTAAAAGCTGTATTTAAAAGAACAGATTGTCCGGGGTAATTCACACCCTTCAATGCCAGCTTAATGTTTAGGTTAGTGGGAATCACAGAGGAATTAGGGATGGAAACTTCTTTGCTGGTGGTAGAAGCGGTCTGGTGAATTTTTAGAGAGAAGAGGCCGTCGATGTTTGAATGTAGAAAATTGTTCTGGCTGCAGCCTACAGTATGGACTTGTTGGTGTGTGTAGCTCCCAGTGTTCTGACAGCGCAATGTTTTGGGGAAGCATCTGATTCAGCAGCTACCAGTGGGCTTGGTGCGGCGGAGATTTTGTGGCTGTTAGCGGAGTTGATAACAGAGGGTCGTTAATAGAAGCCTGCATGCAGTAGGCAAAGGAGTAATGTTTGCCGGCGGGGGACGTGCGGCGATTAACCTGTGCGGTAGTGAAAAGGAGTTAAAAAGAAGGAAGTGTGCGGATGCGGAAAGAATGGAATAATTGTGGTAGGCTGCCGGCTGAGTAGTTTGGTGAATGTTTGGTGTGGGTCCGGCGCTGCCGATTGGATGGTGGGGCTGCAGTGTGAGTCAGATAAAAAAAAAAAAAACCAGGAGTAGGATCCAATGGGACTAACTGGCATGTATAGACGCGTGTAATGCAAAAGGGCTGTTTTTGGTCACGTCTCTCGCTTACGGCCATACCACCCTAAACACGCCCGATCTCATCCGATCTCGGAAGCCAAGCAGGGTAGGGTCTGGTCAGTACTTGGATGGGAGACCTCCTGGGAATACCAGGTGCTGTAAGCTTTTCTCACTTTTACTTTATACAGGGGGCGCTCCACTTCACGATTAATTTAAATCTATCACTCCCCTTCCATTTTACTATTTTATATATATATATATTTTTCTCTCATTCAAAAAGGCAGCTTTTAGAAACCGTTTTACTCTAAATACTTCCTGGTAATTCTAGGTGCTGTAAGCTGTTCGTGCCTTTATTCCACCAGGGCGCGATCTTCTCACAAACTTGAAGACTGTCACTCCCCATTCACGTTTTACAACTTATTGTTAATGATAAAGAGACAGCTTTTTACACACAGTTTTAAACAAAGTACTGATATTATTCCTCTTCAACTGACCGCTTTGTTTTCTATGCAAAAACCACTTCGCCACAGAAGACTCGATATTATTGGCATAGCAAGTTCTGCTCTTCTCCTTTCAAAACTTGCTAAAAGCTGTATTTAAAAGAACAGATTGGCCGGGGTAATTCACACCCTTCAATGCCAGCTTAATGTTTAGGTTAGTGGGAATCACAGAGGAATTAGGGATGGAAACTTCTTTGCTGGTGGTAGAAGCGGTCTGGTGAATTTTTAGAGAGAAGAGGCCGTCGATGTTTGAATGTAGAAAATTGTTCTGGCTGCAGCCTACAGTATGGACTTGTTGGTGTGTGTAGCTCCCAGTGTTCTGACAGCGCAATGTTTTGGGGAAGCATCTGATTCAGCAGCTACCAGTGGGCTTGGTGCGGCGGAGATTTTGTGGCTGTTAGCGGAGTTGATAACAGAGGGTCGTTAATAGAAGCCTGCATGCAGTAGGCAAAGGAGTAATGTTTGCCGGCGGGGGACGTGCGGCGATTAACCTGTGCGGTAGTGAAAAGGAGTTAAAAAGAAGGAAGTGTGCGGATGCGGAAAGAATAGAATAATTGTGGTAGGCTGCCGGCTGAGTAGTTTGGTGAATGTTTGGTGTGGGTCCGGCGCTGCCGATTGGATGGTGGGGCTGCAGTGTGAGTCAGATAAAAAAAAAAAAAACCAGGAGTAGGATCCAATGGGACTAACTGGCATGTATAGACGCGTGTAATGCAAAAGGGCTGTTTTTGGTCACGTCTCTCGCTTACGGCCATACCACCCTAAACACGCCCGATCTCATCCGATCTCGGAAGCCAAGCAGGGTAGGGTCTGGTCAGTACTTGGATGGGAGACCTCCTGGGAATACCAGGTGCTGTAAGCTTTTCTCACTTTTACTTTATACAGGGGGCGCTCCACTTCACGATTAATTTAAATCTATCACTCCCCTTCCATTTTACTATTTTATATATATATATATTTTTCTCTCATTCAAAAAGGCAGCTTTTAGAAACCGTTTTACTCTAAATACTTCCTGGTAATTCTAGGTGCTGTAAGCTGTTCGTGCCTTTATTCCACCAGGGCGCGATCTTCTCACAAACTTGAAGACTGTCACTCCCCATTCACGTTTTACAACTTATTGTTAATGATAAAGAGACAGCTTTTTACACACAGTTTTAAACAAAGTACTGATATTATTCCTCTTCAACTGACCGCTTTGTTTTCTATGCAAAAACCACTTCGCCACAGAAGACTCGATATTATTGGCATAGCAAGTTCTGCTCTTCTCCTTTCAAAACTTGCTAAAAGCTGTATTTAAAAGAACAGATTGGCCGGGGTAATTCACACCCTTCAATGCCAGCTTAATGTTTAGGTTAGTGGGAATCACAGAGGAATTAGGGATGGAAACTTCTTTGCTGGTGGTAGAAGCGGTCTGGTGAATTTTTAGAGAGAAGAGGCCGTCGATGTTTGAATGTAGAAAATTGTTCTGGCTGCAGCCTACAGTATGGACTTGTTGGTGTGTGTAGCTCCCAGTGTTCTGACAGCGCAATGTTTTGGGGAAGCATCTGATTCAGCAGCTACCAGTGGGCTTGGTGCGGCGGAGATTTTGTGGCTGTTAGCGGAGTTGATAACAGAGGGTCGTTAATAGAAGCCTGCATGCAGTAGGCAAAGGAGTAATGTTTGCCGGCGGGGGACGTGCGGCGATTAACCTGTGCGGTAGTGAAAAGGAGTTAAAAAGAAGGAAGTGTGCGGATGCGGAAAGAATGGAATAATTGTGGTAGGCTGCCGGCTGAGTAGTTTGGTGAATGTTTGGTGTGGGTCCGGCGCTGCCGATTGGATGGTGGGGCTGCAGTGTGAGTCAGATAAAAAAAAAAAAAACCAGGAGTAGGATCCAATGGGACTAACTGGCATGTATAGACGCGTGTAATGCAAAAGGGCTGTTTTTGGTCACGTCTCTCGCTTACGGCCATACCACCCTAAACACGCCCGATCTCATCCGATCTCGGAAGCCAAGCAGGGTAGGGTCTGGTCAGTACTTGGATGGGAGACCTCCTGGGAATACCAGGTGCTGTAAGCTTTTCTCACTTTTACTTTATACAGGGGGCGCTCCACTTCACGATTAATTTAAATCTATCACTCCCCTTCCATTTTACTATTTTATATATATATATATTTTTCTCTCATTCAAAAAGGCAGCTTTTAGAAACCGTTTTACTCTAAATACTTCCTGGTAATTCTAGGTGCTGTAAGCTGTTCGTGCCTTTATTCCACCAGGGCGCGATCTTCTCACAAACTTGAAGACTGTCACTCCCCATTCACGTTTTACAACTTATTGTTAATGATAAAGAGACAGCTTTTTACACACAGTTTTAAACAAAGTACTGATATTATTCCTCTTCAACTGACCGCTTTGTTTTCTATGCAAAAACCACTTCGCCACAGAAGACTCGATATTATTGGCATAGCAAGTTCTGCTCTTCTCCTTTCAAAACTTGCTAAAAGCTGTATTTAAAAGAACAGATTGGCCGGGGTAATTCACACCCTTCAATGCCAGCTTAATGTTTAGGTTAGTGGGAATCACAGAGGAATTAGGGATGGAAACTTCTTTGCTGGTGGTAGAAGCGGTCTGGTGAATTTTTAGAGAGAAGAGGCCGTCGATGTTTGAATGTAGAAAATTGTTCTGGCTGCAGCCTACAGTATGGACTTGTTGGTGTGTGTAGCTCCCAGTGTTCTGACAGCGCAATGTTTTGGGGAAGCATCTGATTCAGCAGCTACCAGTGGGCTTGGTGCGGCGGAGATTTTGTGGCTGTTAGCGGAGTTGATAACAGAGGGTCGTTAATAGAAGCCTGCATGCAGTAGGCAAAGGAGTAATGTTTGCCGGCGGGGGACGTGCGGCGATTAACCTGTGCGGTAGTGAAAAGGAGTTAAAAAGAAGGAAGTGTGCGGATGCGGAAAGAATGGAATAATTGTGGTAGGCTGCCGGCTGAGTAGTTTGGTGAATGTTTGGTGTGGGTCCGGCGCTGCCGATTGAATGGTGGGGCTGCAGTGTGAGTCAGATAAAAAAAAAAAAACCAGGAGTAGGATCCAATGGGACTAACTGGCATGTATAGACGCGTGTAATGCAAAAGGGCTGTTTTTGGTCACGTCTCTCGCTTACGGCCATACCACCCTAAACACGCCCGCTCTCATCCGATCTCGGAAGCCAAGCAGGGTAGGGTCTGGTCAGTACTTGGATGGGAGACCTCCTGGGAATACCAGGTGCTGTAAGCTTTTCTCACTTTTACTTTATACAGGGGGAGCTCCACTTCACGATTAATTTAAATCTATCACTCCCCTTCCATTTTACTATTTTATATATATATATATATATATATATATATATATATATGTATATATATATATATATATATATATATATATATATTATTTTATTTTTTATTTTTTTTTTTCTCTCATTCATAAAGGTAGCTTTTACACACCGTTTTACTCTAAATACTTCCTGGTAATTCTAGGTGCTGTAAGCTGTTCGTGCCTTTATTCCACCAGGGCGCGATCTTCTCACAAACTTGAAAACTGTCACTCCCCATTCACGTTTTACAACTTATTGTTAATGATAAAGAGACAGCTTTTTACACACAGTTTTAAACAAAGTACTGATATTATTCCTCTTCAACTGACCGCTTTGTTTTCTATGCAAAAACCACTTCGCCACAGAAGACTCGATATTATTGGCATAGCAAGTTCTGCTCTTCTCCTTTCAAAACTTGCTAAAAGCTGTATTTAAAAGAACAGATTGGCCCTTCAATGCCAGCTTAATGTTTAGGTTAGTGGGAATCACAGAGGAATTAGGGATGGAAACTTCTTTGCTGGTGGTAGAAGCGGTCTGGTGAATTTTTAGAGAAAAGAGGCCGTCGATGTTTGAATGTAAAAAATTGTTCTGGCTGCAGCCTGCAGTATGGACTTGTTGGTGTGTGTAGCTCCCAGTGTTCTGACAGCGCGACGTTTTGGGGAAGCATGTGATTCAGCAGCTACCAGTGGGCTTCGTGCGGCGGAGATTTTGTGGCTGTTAGCGGAGTTGATAACAGAGGGTCGTTAAGAGAAGCCTGCATGCAGTAGGCAAAGGAGTAATGTTTGCCGGCGGGGGACGTGCGGCGATTAACCTGTGCGGTAGTGAAAAGGAGTTAAAAAGAAGGAAGTGTGCGGATGCGGAAAGAATGGAATAATTGTGGTAGGCTGCCGGCTGAGTAGTTTGGTGAATGTTTGGTGTGGGTCCGGCGCTGCCGATTGGATGGTGGTGCTGCAGTGTGAGTCAGATAAAAAAAAAAAAAAAACCAGGAGTAGGATCCAATGGGACTAACTGGCATGTATAGACGCGTGTAATGCAAAAGGGCTGTTTTTGGTAGCGTCTCTCACTTATGGCCATACCACCCTGAACACGCCAGATCTCATCCGATCTCGGAAGCCAAGCAGGGTAGGGTCTGGTTAGTACTTGAATGGGAGACCTCCTGGGAATACCAGGTGCTGTAAGCTTTTCTCACTTTTACTTTATACAGGGGGCGCTCCACTTCACGATTAATTTAAATCTATCACTCCCCTTCCATTTTACTATTTTATATATATATATATTTTTCTCTCATTCATAAAGGTAGCTTTTACACACCGTTTTACTCTAAATACTTCCTGGTAATTCTAGGTGCTGTAAGCTGTTCGTGCCTTTATTCCACCAGGGCGCGATCTTCTCACAAACTTGAAGACTGTCACTCCCCATTCACGTTTTACAACTTATTGTTAATGATAAAGAGACAGCTTTTTACACACAGTTTTAAACAAAGTACTGATATTATTCCTCTTCAACTGACCGCTTTGTTTTCTATGCAAAAACCACTTCGCCACAGAAGACTCGATATTATTGGCATAGCAAGTTCTGCTCTTCTCCTTTCAAAACTTGCTAAAAGCTGTATTTAAAAGAACAGATTGGCCGGGGTAATTCACACCCTTCAATGCCAGCTTAATGTTTAGGTTAGTGGGAATCACAGAGGAATTAGGGATGGAAACTTCTTTGCTGGTGGTAGAAGCGGTCTGGTGAATTTTTAGAGAGAAGAGGCCGTCGATGTTTGAATGTAGAAAATTGTTCTGGCTGCAGCCTGCAGTATGGACTTGTTGGTGTGTGTAGCTCCCAGTGTTCTGACAGCGCGACGTTTTGGGGAAGCATGTGATTCAGCAGCTACCAGTGGGCTTCGTGCGGCGGAGATTTTGTGGCTGTTAGCGGAGTTGATAACAGAGGGTCGTTAAGAGAAGCCTGCATGCAGTAGGCAAAGGAGTAATGTTTGCCGGCGGGGGACGTGCGGCGATTAACCTGTGCGGTAGTGAAAAGGAGTTAAAAAGAAGGAAGTGTGCGGATGCGGAAAGAATGGAATAATTGTGGTAGGCTGCTGGCTGAGTAGTTTGGTGAATGTTTGGTGTGGGTCCGGCGCTGCCGATTGGATGGTGGGGCTGCAGTGTGAGTCAGATAAAAAAAAAAAAAAGAACATTAGTAGGATCCAATGGGACCAACTGGCATGTATAGAGGCGTGTAATGCAAAAGGGCTGTTTTTGGTTGCATCTCTCGCTTACGGCCATACCACCCTGAACACGCCCGATCTCGTCTGATCTTGGAAGCTAAGCAGGGTAGGGTCTGGTTAGTACTTGGATGGGAGACCACCTGGGAATTCCAGGTGCTGTAAGCTTTTCTCACTTTTACTTCATACAGGGGGCGCTCCACTTCACGATTAATTTAAATCTATCACTCCCCTTCCATTTTACTATTTTATATATATATATATTTTTCTCTCATTCATAAAGGCAGCTTTTACACACCGTTTTACTCTAAATACTTCCTGGTAATTCTAGGTGCTGTAAGCTGTTCGTGCCTTTATTCCACCAGGGCGCGATCTTCTCACAAACTTGAAGACTGTCACTCCCCATTCACGTTTTACAACTTATTGTTAATGATAAAGAGACAGCTTTTTACACACAGTTTTAAACAAAGTACTGATATTATTCCTCTTCAACTGACCGCTTTGTTTTCTATGCAAAAACCACTTTGCCACAGAAGACTCGATATTATTGGCATAGCAAGTTCTGCTCTTCTCCTTTCAAAACTTGCTAAAAGCTGTATTTAAAAGAACAGATTGGCCGGGGTAATTCACACCCTTCAATGCCAGCTTAATGTTTAGGTTAGTGGGAATCACAGAGGAATTAGGGATGGAAACTTCTTTGCTGGTGGTAGAAGCGGTCTGGTGAATTTTTAGAGAAAAGAGGCCGTCGATGTTTGAATGTAAAAAATTGTTCTGGCTGCAGCCTGCAGTATGGACTTGTTGGTGTGTGTAGCTCCCAGTGTTCTGACAGCGCGACGTTTTGGGGAAGCATGTGATTCAGCAGCTACCAGTGGGCTTCGTGCGGCGGAGATTTTGTGGCTGTTAGCGGAGTTGATAACAGAGGGTCGTTAAGAGAAGCCTGCATGCAGTAGGCAAAGGAGTAATGTTTGCCGGCGGGGGACGTGCGGCGATTAACCTGTGCGGTAGTGAAAAGGAGTTAAAAAGAAGGAAGTGTGCGGATGCGGAAAGAATGGAATAATTGTGGTAGGCTGCCGGCTGAGTAGTTTGGTGAATGTTTGGTGTGGGTCCGGCGCTGCCGATTGGATGGTGGTGCTGCAGTGTGAGTCAGATAAAAAAAAAAAAAAAACCAGGAGTAGGATCCAATGGGACTAACTGGCATGTATAGACGCGTGTAATGCAAAAGGGCTGTTTTTGGTAGCGTCTCTCACTTATGGCCATACCACCCTGAACACGCCAGATCTCATCCGATCTCGGAAGCCAAGCAGGGTAGGGTCTGGTTAGTACTTGGATGGGAGACCTCCTGGGAATACCAGTTGCTTAAAGCTTTTCTCACTTTTACTTTATACAGGGGGCGCTCCACTTCACGATTAATTTAAATCTATCACTCCCCTTCCATTTTACTATTTTATATATATATATATTTTTCTCTCATTCATAAAGGTAGCTTTTACACACCGTTTTACTCTAAATACTTCCTGGTAATTCAAGGTGCTCTAAGCTGTTCGTGCCTTTATTCCACCAGGGCGCGATCTTCTCACAAACTTGAAGACTGTCACTCCCCATTCACGTTTTACAACTTATTGTTAATGATAAAGAGACAGCTTTTTACACACAGTTTTAAACAAAGTACTGATATTATTCCTCTTCAACTGACCGCTTTGTTTTCTATGCAAAAACCACTTCGCCACAGAAGACTCGATATTATTGGCATAGCAAGTTCTGCTCTTCTCCTTTCAAAACTTGCTAAAAGCTGTATTTAAAAGAACAGATTGGCCGGGGTAATTCACACCCTTCAATGCCAGCTTAATGTTTAGGTTAGTGGGAATCACAGAGGAATTAGGGATGGAAACTTCTTTGCTGGTGGTAGAAGCGGTCTGGTGAATTTTTAGAGAGAAGAGGCCGTCGATGTTTGAATGTAGAGAATTGTTCTGGCTGCAGCCTGCAGTATGGACTTGTTGGTGTGTGTAGCTCCCAGTGTTCTGACAGCGCGACGTTTTGGGGAAGCATGTGATTCAGCAGCTACCAGTGGGCTTCGTGCGGCGGAGATTTTGTGGCTGTTAGCGGAGTTGATAACAGAGGGTCGTTAAGAGAAGCCTGCATGCAGTAGGCAAAGGAGTAATGTTTGCCGGCGGGGGACGTGCGGCGATTAACCTGTGCGGTAGTGAAAAGGAGTTAAAAAGAAGGAAGTGTGCGGATGCGGAAAGAATGGAATAATTGTGGTAGGCTGCCGGCTGAGTAGTTTGGTGAATGTTTGGTGTGGGTCCGGCGCTGCCGATTGGATGGTGGGGCTGCAGTGTGAGTCAGATAAAAAAAAAAAAAAACAGGAGTAGGATCCAATGGGACTAACTGGCATGTATAGACGCGTGTAATGCAAAAGGGGTGTTTTTGGTCACGTCTCTCGCTTACGGCCATACCACCCTAAACACGCCCGATCTCATCCGATCTCGGAAGCCAAGCAGGGTAGGGTCTGGTCAGTACTTGGATGGGAGACTTCCTGGGAATACCAGGTGCTGTAAGCTTTTCTCACTTTTACTTTATACAGGGGGCGCTCCACTTCACGATTAATTTAAATCTATCACTCCCCTTCCATTTTACTATTTTATATATATATATATTTTTCTCTCATTCAAAAAGGCAGCTTTTAGAAACCGTTTTACTCTAAATACTTCCTGGTAATTCTAGGTGCTGTAAGCTGTTCGTGCCTTTATTCCACCAGGGCGCGATCTTCTCACAAACTTGAAGACTGTCACTCCCCATTCACGTTTTACAACTTATTGTTAATGATAAAGAGACAGCTTTTTACACACAGTTTTAAACAAAGTACTGATATTATTCCTCTTCAACTGACCGCTTTGTTTTCTATGCAAAAACCACTTCGCCACAGAAGACTCGATATTATTGGCATAGCAAGTTCTGCTCTTCTCCTTTCAAAACTTGCTAAAAGCTGTATTTAAAAGAACAGATTGGCCGGGGTAATTCACACCCTTCAATGCCAGCTTAATGTTTAGGTTAGTGGGAATCACAGAGGAATTAGGGATGGAAACTTCTTTGCTGGTGGTAGAAGCGGTCTGGTGAATTTTTAGAGAGAAGAGGCCGTCGATGTTTGAATGCAGAAAATTGTTCTGGCTGCAGCCTGCAGTATGGACTTGTTGGTGTGTGTAGCTCCCAGTGTTCTGACAGCGCGATGTTTTGGGGAAGCATCTGATTCAGCAGCTACCAGTGGGCTTGGTGCGGCGGAGATTTTGTGGCTGTTAGCGGAGTTGATAACAGAGGGTCGTTAATAGAAGCCTGCATGCAGTAGGCAAAGGAGTAATGTTTGCCGGCGGGGGACGTGCGGCGATTAACCTGTGCGGTAGTGAAAAGGAGTTAAAAAGAAGGAAGTGTGCGGATGCGGAAAGAATGGAATAATTGTGGTAGGCTGCCGGCTGAGTAGTTTGGTGAATGTTTGGTGTGGGTCCGGCGCTGCCGATTGGATGGTGGGGCTGCAGTGTGAGTCAGATAAAAAAAAAAAAAAACCAGGAGTAGGATCCAATGGGACCAACTGGCATGTATAGAGGCGTGTAATGCAAAAGGGCTGTTTTTGGTAGCGTCTCTCGCTTATGGCCATACCACCCTGAACACGCCCGATCTCGTCTGATCTCGGGAGCTAAGCAGCGTAGGGTCTGGTCAGTACTTGGATGGGAGACCTCCTGGGAATACCAGGTGCTGTAAGCTTTTCTCACTTTTACTTTATACAGGGGGCGCTCCACTTCACGATTAATTTAAATCTATCACTCCCCTTCCATTTTACTATTTTATATATATCTATATATTTTTCTCTCATTCATAAAGGCAGCTTTTACACACCATTTTACTCTAAATACTTCCTGGTAATTCTAGGTGCTGTAAGCTGTTCGTGCCTTTATTCCACCAGGGCGCGATCTTCTCACAAACTTGAAGACTGTCACTCCCCATTCACGTTTTACAACTTATTGTTAATGATAAAGAGACAGCTTTTTACACACAGTTTTAAACAAAGTACTGATATTATTCCTCTTCAACTGACCGCTTTGTTTTCTATGCAAAAACCACTTCGCCACAGAAGACTCGATATTATTGGCATAGCAAGTTCTGCTCTTCTCCTTTCAAAACTTGCTAAAAGCTGTATTTAAAAGAACAGATTGGCCGGGGTAATTCACACCCTTCAATGCCAGCTTAATGTTTAGGTTAGTGGGAATCACAGAGGAATTAGGGATGGAAACTTCTTTGCTGGTGGTAGAAGCGGTCTGGTGAATTTTTAGAGAGAAGAGGCCGTCGATGTTTGAATGTAGAAAATTGTTCTGGCTGCAGCCTGCAGTATGGACTTGTTCGTGTGTGTAGCTCCCAGTGTTCTGACAGCGCGACGTTTTGGGGAAGCATGTGATTCAGCAGCTACCAGTGGGCTTCGTGCGGCGGAGATTTTGTGGCTGTTAGCGGAGTTGATAACAGAGGGTCGTTAAGAGAAGCCTGCATGCAGTAGGCAAAGGAGTAATGTTTGCCGGCGGGGGACGTGCGGCGATTAACCTGTGCGGTAGTGAAAAGGAGTTAAAAAGAAGGAAGTGTGCGGATGCGGAAAGAATGGAATAATTGTGGTAGGCTGCCGGCTGAGTAGTTTGGTGAATGTTTGGTGTGGGTCCGGCGTTGCCGATTGGATGGTGGGGCTGCAGTGTGAGTCACATAAAAAAAAAAAAAAAAAACCAGGAGTAGGATCCAATGGGACCAACTGGCATGTATAGAGGCGTGTAATGCAAAAGGGCTGTTTTTGGTAGCGTCTCTCGCTTATGGCCATACCACCCTGAACACGCCCGATCTCATCTGATCTTGGAAACTAAGCAGTGTAGGGACTGGTTAGTACTTGGATGGGAGACCACCTGGGAATACCAGGTGCTGTAAGCTTTTCTCACTTTTACTTTATACAGGGGGCGCTCCACTTCACGATTAATTTAAATCTAGCACTCCCCTTCCATTTTACTATTTTATATATATATATTTTTTCTCTCTTTCATAAAGGCAGCTTTTAGAAACCGTTTTACTCTAAATACTTCCTGGTAATTCTAGGTGCTGTAAGCTGTTCGTTCCTTTATTCCACCAGGGCGCGATCTTCTCACAAACTTGAAGACTGTCACTCCCCATTCACGTTTTACAACTTATTGTTAATGATAAAGAGACAGCTTTTTACACACAGTTTTAAACAAAGTACTGATATTATTCCTCTTCAACTGACCGCTTTGTTTTCTATGCAAAAACCACTTCGCCACAGAAGACTCGATATTATTGGCATAGCAAGTTCTGCTCTTCTCCTTTCAAAACTTGCTAAAAGCTGTATTTAAAAGAACAGATTGGCCGGGGTAATTCACACCCTTCAATGCCAGCTTAATGTTTAGGTTAGTGGGAATCACAGAGGAATTAGGGATGGAAACTTCTTTGCTGGTGGTAGAAGCGGTCTGGTGAATTTTTAGAGAGAAGAGGCCGTCGATGTTTGAATGTAGAAAATTGTTCTGGCTGCAGCCTGCAGTATGGACTTGTTGGTGTGTGTAGCTCCCAGTGTTCTGACAGCGTGACGTTTTGGGGAAGCATGTGATTCAGCAGCTACCAGTGGGCTTCGTGCGGCGGAGATTTTGTGGCTGTTAGCGGAGTTGATAACAGAGGGTCGTTAAGAGAAGCCTGCATGCAGTAGGCAAAGGAGTAATGTTTGCCGGCGGGGGACGTGCGGCGATTAACCTGTGCGGTAGTGAAAAGGAGTTAAAAAGAAGGAAGTGTGCGGATGCGGAAAGAATGGAATAATTGTGGTAGGCTGCTGGCTGAGTGTTAGGTTGAAGAAACTGTTAGTAATCATTTGTTATCATTTCTGTATAATCAGCAATGAGTGTAAATATGTATATACATTATTTTGTTTTTCTTTACCTTCATACTTTAGATTATATTAGTTTACACGTATCCTGAGCACGTGTTTAAATAGTTGTCCACCTGAGTAAAACCAGAACTTCTTCTTCTCTCACAGTCTTTTCTTTGTTCTCACTCCAAGACCCCTGCCCCCCATTGACTATAAATAAAGATGCCAAGGGGAACCACCCTTTGTAACACATTCCTTTGTAGCCTAGCATGCAGAGAGTGTGGTTACCCTTGTGCAAGTAAAACTCTAAGTGTGTTGTCTCGTAATTAATGGTGTGTACAGAGTTGGAGTGGAAAGCCTGTCGCTTTCTCCAACATATACTGTATTGTAGTTTGGTCCTGTGTGCAGGGTTGGAGTGGAAAGCCTGACGCTTTCTCCAACATATTATTTGGTCCTTCGAGCCGGATCCGAGGACACCTGACGACATCGCCAGCGCACCGAGAGGAGCGACACCGAAGTCTGTCGACAGCCACTCGGAGACGGGTGCAAGAAAGACCTGTGACGTGAATTCGTCATCAGGCCGGTGGTTAGAACTGCGCTCGACGTCTGGTGATGTCTGACGGACCTCGGTGGCGGAACACAGGCACACAGGACAGGTGAGACAACAAAGGTTATTCAGCTAAATAACCGGGTCAATTGACGTGGGTTAGGCTTAGCCGTAATTAAGCAGAAAAGGGGTTAGGCTTAGCCGTAATTAAGCAGAAAAGGGGTTAGGCTTAGCCGTAATTAAGCGAAATATGAACATGCATGTATTGTGTGAATGACTGGACTAAGACTATTATAGAGGCTTAGAGTTGCTTTGGTCAGTCCATTTCTTATTTTGCCTGGTGGGAAAGAAGTACTGGTGATTGAAGGATCAAGAACGGGTTTCATCCCTGAAAACCGATACCGCTGCACGAACAGCGTGCAGTAGAAGGCCGTATTGGTGTCCTCCCATATATCTCGTACCAGTGAAATTCCACCCAGGACCTGTGTAGTGCGGAGACGGGAAAGAAAAAAAATGGGAAAGAATCAGAGTAAGAGGATTGAACTAGAGGGAGATGAGAAGTTTATGGAAGGATATAAACCAGGTTCAGGACAAATAAGTAATCAGAGGTGGAGAAAAAAACATGGGTTTGAAGGGAAACTCCACACTCCAGATATCTTAAAATTACAAGGAAATTTAAGACTAGAAATGTTACAAACCTTGAAGAAAGGAAAATTGGAGAAAAGGAAAAAAGAATATAAGTATTCAGATAATTGGTTGGAACAAAGTAAGTTAAGAGATGTACGTAGAAAGCAGAAAAAGGATGATAGAAAGGATAAATTAACTGCAGCCGCTCTAGTCACTTTAGATGATGAGACGGTGGCCAAAATAAAACATAGAGAAAATAGACCACCAGCACCGCCACTATTGCCTGCCCCCATGCAACCCGTAGATAGAAGGGAAATAAAACAACCATCAGCTATGGGCACAATACCAAAGAAGCCATCAGCTCTTCCTTCTTCCCCCATTATAACTAGGAGTAGAGATCCTACGTTATACCCTGTGCGCGATCTAGCTACTGCTAAGGTTCGATGGCATCCGCGAAATGAAGGCATTGATATTGATAGTGAAGAGGAAGAAATAGAATTACAATGCCCCCTAGTGGAGGTGGCAAACCCTAATAGAGAGCCAGATGGAGGACCTGAAACAATGTTAGTCTATAGACCATGGACAGCTGAAGATAGAACGGCAGCATTAAAGGGAATACCTCCTGTTGATGAAGGGGTACCAGAATTTTGGACAGCAATATTGGAACTACAGAGCAGTTTCCACCTGAATGGTAGAGAAATGTTCCAATGTTTAAGACAGCTGTTCAATCATAAATGGGGAAGAGTAGCAGGAGACTTTACTGGTCATGGACCAGACAATCAACCACTTGCACATAATTCACAAGCTCTGCAACAGAGTATGCAGCAATTACATGGAAGGATAGAGACAGTGTTTATGAGACGAGCAGATTATGGCAGAATTGCACAATGCAAGCAAAAAGATGGAGAAGAGCCAGAGGATTTTATGGATAGGATGAGAGTGGTGTTTAGAGGGAATTCAGGAATTCCTCATAATGAGGAAAATGGAGGAGTTTATCAGCAACAGTTAAAACGTGCGTTCATCACAGGGCTAAAACCTGAACTGAAGAGATACATAGATAAACATTGGGTACATCAGAATACTGGTTCAGTGCAGCAAGCCCTAGAATATGCCCAACACGCCCATACAGCACAAAAACAGAAATCAGACGCAGTGTTTGCTGCTAATGATACTGTTGCAATAATACATATGAATCCTCCGGGGAGGGGAGGGTTCAGAGGAAGGTCACGAGGTCGAGGAAGGGGGAGAGGTGCTTTTAGGAGCAATCAGCGAAATTTATTACAGCAAGATAACACTTGCTGGACATGCGGAAAACTTGGGCACTTAGCTAGGCAATGTAGAACCAAGTTTATAAACAACCCAAATTCCACAGAGAATCAATGACAATTAGCCTGTGAACTATCAAAAGAGCCAGATAAGCTGCAAAAACAGGATGAGACAGAAGAGATAGATTTGCAAGCAGTTTGCCAACTGCTAGCACTAAAACAACTTGAAGAACTACCAAAACGAAGGCTTATTATAAATGGGAAAATATATGAGTGCCTATGTGATACCGGAGCCTGTAGAACAGTGTTAACCACTAGCCCTCCAAGGGTCACCTTTTCCTCGTCCTCCATAAATATCCGAACTGCAGGAGGCCAAGCCAAAAGTCATCAATTGACAAATCCAGTTAGCATAAAAGATGAGGAAACAGAGTTAGAATGTCACGCCCAAGTGCTAATAAGCCCTTCATGTCCAGTCAATCTGTTAGGAAGGGATCTTATGATACAAATGGGTATTAGTGTGATTGCAACACCCACTGGCATGAAGGCTATAGTAGAAAAGCAAACTTTCGTGATACATGGCATGTCAGCTCCACAGTATTATTGGTCCCTAGATCTGGGGGGGACAGCACAGACACGTGAAATATTGAGAAAAACTAGAGAAAAGCAGTCCCCTAAACAAACCCAGTTCATGCCTGACGATGCCTTACACGTCACTATGTGGTACAAAGGCACCCCAGGACCAGATTATGCCTATGACAAAACGTTTCATGCCCTTCAAGACACTTGTATCACCTTACAACATATATATGTTAACTCCACTACTGGCTTTTCTGCTGCTTCAGTCATCTTATCTAATAAACAACAGGCTGTGTTCAGAGGGGGAACACCACACGTATCTCTATCAAAACCACCTCAGATGCAGTGGAAGGATGTAGAGATGTTCTTACGAGATTCCATGCACAGTTACAATGACTACCAACCCGTACCTGGCTCCTTTTGGAGCTATGACAAAAAACACAATGTGTGGCGGTTTCCTTTGGGATGGAGAGTTCAAACCACTCTCACCACACACTTGCAGGACCCAACCTGACAAATTTTTCCAACCCTGGAGGAGGGATCATGTCCAGATCTAGATCGCCTCCCGGAAGGGTTGTGGTCGTCCTCCCCCACTGATGTAGGACTGGTAAAGGGGTTTCCACCTTACAAAGTAATTGTGAAATCAGAACACCGTCCGGTAGTTAGACAATACCCGTTAAAACCTGAAGCAGAGAAAGGTATAGCCCCTGTAGTGCAGGATATGTTGGCATCAGGAATATTGCGAGAGGCTCCTGAGGCCACTTGCAATACTCCTATCTTCCCCGTCCAGAAGGGACATACAGGGAAATGGCGCATGGTGCAGGATTTAAGACCAGTAAATGAAATAGTACAACATGCTGCACCAGATGTGCCTAATCCACACCTTTTGTTAAATTCCTTGTCCCCTGACAAGAAGTATTTTTCAGTAGTGGATCTGAGTAATGCCTTTTTCTCAGTACCACTACATCCTGATTCACAACACTTATTTGGTTTCACTTATAAAGGACATAAATACACATACACTAGACTCCCTCAAGGGTTTTCAGAAAGTCCACATGTATATATACAATGGCACTACGGTATTCAATGAGTTCCTGTAAAATACCGTCCCATAGTCAAGTGCTATTGTATGTAGATGATATATTAATTGCTTCAGATACAAAACAGCATTGCAAAGAAGCCACACTGTTAGTGTTACAGCATTTGTATGATACAGGACATAAGGCATCAAAACAAAAATTACAGTATTGCAGAGAGGAAGTTATATATCTTGGACATAAACTCTCCCAAAAAGGTCGATCGTTATTAGAAACTAGAAAACAGGCAATACAAGAGGCACCAAAGCCAAAGACTAAACAGCAAATGATGTCCTTCTTAGGACTTTGCAATTATTGCAGGGAATGGTTACCTGATTATGCTGCACTCGTTCAACCTTTACAAACCCTGATTTATGGGAAGGACATGGCACTGAAAGATAAAATTCAGTGGACAAAAGAAGGAGAATTGGCATTCACAAATCTAAAAATGATGTTACAAACTAATGTGACACTTGCTCTGCCAGATTATCAACAACCATTTACCCTATGTGTTGATGCAAATCAAGGGTATATGAAGGCAGTATTAACACAGCCATTCGGCGCAAAAGAGAGGCCATTAGCGTTCTATTCTAAACGATTAGATGCAGTGGCAGCTGGTTTTCCGCAGTGTTTGCAGGCATGTGCAGCTGCTGCAGAAGCAGTGAAATTATCAGCAGAATTAGTGTTGTGTCACCCACTCACTTTGAAGGTGCCACATTCAGTTTCTTTAGTTTTACTGCAGACGCCACTGCCATTCCTCACACATGTTAGACATCTGACCCTAGTCTCACTCCTGCTTTCACAGTCAAACATCACAATACAGCGATGTGGTCCTCTCAACCCTAGCACCCTTCTTCCGACAGCGGAAGATGGAGAGCCACATTCGTGCAAAGCAGTTGTGGAAGAACAAACCAAACCAAGAGCAGATATTTTACAGACCCCAATACCAGATTCAACGGTTGTTTTTGTAGATGGATCAGCATCAAAAAATGACATGGGGAAGAACAAGGTCGGATATGCTGTAGTTACATCTACTGAAGTGTTGGAGGCCAATGCACTTCCCCCTGCTTGTTCAGCACAAGTGGCTGAACTCTATGCTGTAATTAGGGCATGCGAGCTCTTCAAAAACAAGCCACTTACAATATACACTGATAGTCAATATGTGTTTGGAGCTGTTCATCACCATGCAAGAGTGTGGAAAAATAGAGGATTCAAGACATCGCAAGGAACATCTTTAACTCATACGAACCTATTACTCAGGTTGTTAGATGTTGTGCAATTACCATATTGCCTTGCGATATGCAAATGTAAGGCACACCAAACTGATGCTTCCGCAATAGCTAAAGGAAACAGTTTTGCGGACATGACGGCAAAAAGTGCTGCACAAAAACAACCTGCCTTAAATGTTACAGATGTCTTGTTGATAGATAGTGATGTACTATGTGATGCACAGACTCATGCACCTAAAACAGAAATACAGAGCTGGATTAAGAGAGGAGCAATACAACAAGGGAAAACTTATTATATGAATGACAAGCCCATCCTACCAAAAAATTTATACAAGACAGCTGCCTTAGTGAGCCATGGACACACCCATGTCTCAACAGGAGGGATGGTACATATTATCCAACAATACTTTTATACTATAAATTTTTCTGATTATGCAAAACAATTTTGTCGAGCGTGCTTAATTTGCTGTAAACACAATGCACAAGGCAACATAAGGCCAAAACGTGGCCAGTTTCCCGCAGCTGAATATCCATTTCAAATTGTACATATGGATTTCATTGAATTATCTTGGTCACAAGGGAAGAAGTACTGTCTAGTCATTATAGACACCTTTTCTAAGTGGGTAGAAATATACCCTGTAAAACACTGTGATGCAATGACCGTTGCAAAATGTTTGGTAGGCCATTATTTCCCTACCTATGGCATACCTCATATTATAAGATCGGACAATGGGACTCATTTTGTGAATCAAACCATGTCCCTTTGCTCACAAGCACTCGGGTTTACGATCAAAAATCATTGCGCTTATCACCCCCAGAGCGCAGGCTTAGTGGAAAGGACCAACGGCACCATTAAAACAAGACTCAGAAAGACAGTGGAAGAGACAAAAAGACCGTGGCCAGAATGTTTGTCTCTAGTAAAATTATGGATGAGAATAACTCCCACTCCTGCAGGATTGACACCATTTGAAATAGTGTATGGTAGACCGTTTCCCTTAGCAACCGAAATGAGTGATATAGGAAAAGCAGACAGAGAAAATACGTTAGCCGATTGGATGCGTAAGCTATTATCATCACAACAAAAACATAACCCCAGTAGTCTGCCAGTAAATTCTGTTTCTGTTCAACAGGATAATCTGCAGCCAGGAGATTGGATCCTGGTCAAGGTCCTGTTGCGAAAGGATTGGAGCACACCCCGGTGGGACGGACCCTATCAAGTCCTGCTCACAACACCAACAGCGGTGAAAATAGCAGAGCGACCTTCCTGGATACATAAGAGTCACTGTAAGCCCATCAAGCCCGTATCAGAGACCTCTGTACCTTCGGAGTAGCAGTGGAAGTCCGCTACAAAGGCGCAGCAATCAATAGGATACTGACGTCTCAACCCGGTGAAGAAAACAGCTGATCTGCACTCCATTTAGAATGGCTCTGATTGGGTGGGGATGTGGTAAGGTAACTCTCGGTGTAATTCTCTTTATGGGAATTGTTGGTCTGCTTCTGCACTCACCAGAGCAGGTGTTTCGCCCACCTAGATGGACACATGATGGTTCTCACCTGAGACCTATCTCCACAAATGAGACCCATCCTTTCCTACAAAATTACTGGTACTGTTATGTTTATGATTCAGCAAAGAAAGACAATTTAACTAATTGTTATGTCTGTACCCACATGCCATCTCATGCCGATGGATTAACTATATATGGGAAACCTATGAATAAGTCACAAGCAAAGTGTGCTGCCTCTTTTGCAGGTGTAGGCTATCAGCATGATAATATAAAAATAAATGACACAGATCCATATACTGCTGGTTTGGATAATGGCGTATGTGCACAGCAGTTTTGGATCGATTTTGCTATAAAAGTGTCAAATATATCCTTACCTTTATCTGTCCACCTGAACATGGACCCTAAAACATTTAATCACTCAATGTGTTATGACCAAATGAACGGCACCCACCATATGGGGAACACCACCAACTGTGCCCAAATACTAGTACACGGAGAAGGTGCCCCGGTAAACATAAGTGGATTTAGTAATGGCACCTACTGGGTGCAAGGAGTAGCTTGGTTATGTGGACCCCGCGCATATTTCGTTTTGCCCTATAACTGGTATGGTGTGTGCGCTCCAATCTTTGTGTCAGACCATACTTTCCTGGTGTCACTGTCGTCTACACCAGCGAACCGCAGGCGCCGGTCCATCATAACTACAGCTTCTCTCCGTCCTCATGACAGTGTCTGGGGTTCAGATGTTCCCCAGGAGTTCAAACATTGGTCTACAGACCAGAAAGTATTAATGTCTCTTTTTCCCTGGGTAGGAACAGCAAAGAATACGTTACGATTAGAAACTATTGATTATCGTTTGGGGCTGTTCATAAATAACTCCATCATAATAAATGAGCAACAGAATGGAGAGATAGATGCTATTAAACAGATGGTCATTCAGAATAGAATGGTTTTAGACATACTTACTGCTGCACAAGGTGGTGTGTGCGTGCTCTTAAATAATACCTGCTGTACATATATTCCCGATAATGTGCACTCACCCAACATGACTACAGCCTTGGACCGTCTGCGAGAACTTCAAAAGATCATGACCTTAGACCCTCATGCTGGCCCCTCATGGTTGAATTGGTTTCTTACTGGGTCCTGGTGGCAGTTACTGCTAAAGTTCTCACTCCCCATTCTTGTTACATTATTATTTGTATGTTGTTGTTTCATTTGTATTATACCCTGCCTCCGTTCCATGATACAACATACTTTTAGTTCTGTTTTTCTGCTATACACTGCAGAAGAACGAATGGATTTACTAACCTTGTCTAGCCCTCTTAATAATGATGATGATGTGATCTGAATGACGGTTGTGCTGAAAGTGTTTTTGCAATTTGTACAATACTGATGCTTCTGATCATACTGTCATGATAAACAGGAGGGACTGTTAGGTTGAAGAAACTGTTATTAATCATTTGTTATCATTTCTGTATAATCAGCAATGAGTGTAAATATGTATATACATTATTTTGTTTTTCTTTACCTTCATACTTTAGATTATATTAGTTTACACGTATCCTGAGCACGTGTTTAAATAGTTGTCCACCTGAGTAAAACCAGAACTTCTTCTTCTCTCACAGTCTTTTCTTTGTTCTCACTCCAAGACCCCTGCCTCCCATTGACTATAAATAAAGGTGCCAAGGGGAACCACCCTTTGTAACACATTCCTTTGTAGCCTAGCATGCAGAGAGTGTGGTTACCCTTGTGCAAGTAAAACTCTAAGTGTGTTGTCTCGTGATTAATGGTGTGTACAGAGTTGGAGTGGAAAGCCTGTCGCTTTCTCCAACATATACTGTATTGTAGTTTGGTCCTGTGTGCAGGGTTGGAGTGGAAAGCCTGACGCTTTCTCCAACACTGAGTAGTTTGGTGAATGTTTGGTGTGGGTCCGGCGCTGCCGATTGGATGGTGGGGCTGCAGTGTGAGTCAGATAAAAAAAAAAAAAAAAACATTAGTAGGATGCAATGGGACCAACTGGCATGTATAGAGGCGTGTAATGCAAAAGGGCTGTTTTTGGTAGCGTCTCTCGCTTGCGGCCATACCACCCTGAACACGCCCGATCTCATCTGATCTCGGAAGCTAAGCAGGGTAGGGTCTGATTAGTACTTGGATGGGAGACCACCTGGGAATACCAGGTGCTGTAAGCTTTTCTCACTTTTACTTTATACAGGGGGCGCTCCACTTCACGATTAATTTAAATCTAGCACTCCCCTTCCATTTTACTATTTTATATATATATATATTTTTTCTCTCTTTCATAAAGGCAGCTTTTAGAAACCGTTTTACTCTAAATACTTCCTGGTAATTCTAGGTGCTGTAAGCTGTTCGTGCCTTTATTCCACCAGGGCGCGATCTTCTCACAAACTTGAAGACTGTCACTCCCCATTCACGTTTTACAACTTATTGTTAATGATAAAGAGACAGCTTTTTACACACAGTTTTAAACAAAGTACTGATATTATTCCTCTTCAACTGACCGCTTTATTTTCTATGCAAAAACCACTTCGCCACAGAAGACTCGATATTATTGGCATAGCAAGTTCTGCTCTTCTCCTTTCAAAACTTGCTAAAAGCTGTATTTAAAAGAACAGATTGGCCGGTAATTCACACCCTTCAATGCCAGCTTAATGTTTAGGTTAGTGGGAATCACAGAGGAATTAGGGATGGAAACTTCTTTGCTGGTGGTAGAAGCGGTCTGGTGAATTTTTAGAGAGAAGAGGCCGTCGATGTTTGAATGTAGAAAATTGTTCTGGCTGCAGCCTGCAGTATGGACTTGTTGGTGTGTGTAGCTCCCAGTGTTCTGACAGCGCGACGTTTTGGGGAAGCATGTGATTCAACAGCTCCCAGTGGGCTTCGTGCGGCGGAGATTTTGTGGCTGTTAGCGGAGTTGATAACAGAGGGTCGTTAAGAGAAGCCTGCATGCAGTAGGCAAAGGAGTAATGTTTGCCGGCGGGGCACGTGCGGCGATTAACCTGTGCGGTAGTGAAAAGGAGTTAAAAAGAAGGAAGTGTGCGGATGCGGAAAGAATGGAATAATTGTGGTAGGCTGCCGGCTGAGTAGTTTGGTGAATGTTTGGTGTGGGTCCGGCGCTGCCGATTGGATGGTGGTGCTGCAGTGTGAGTCAGATAAAAAAAAAAAAAAAACCAGGAGTAGGATCCAATGGGACTAACTGGTATGTATAGACGCGTGTAATGCAAAAGGGCTGTTTTTGGTCACGTCTCTCGCTTATGGCCATACCACCCTGAACACGCCCGATCTCATCCGATCTCGGAAGCCAAGCAGGGTAGGGTCTAGTTAGTACTTGGATGGGAGACCTCCTGGGAATACCAGGTGCTGTAAGCTTTTCTCACTTTTACTTTATACAGGGGGCGCTCCACTTCACGATTAATTTAAATCTATCACTCCCCTTCCATTTTACTATTTTATATATATATATATATTTTTCTCTCATTCATAAAGGCAGCTTTTACACACCGTTTTACTCTAAATACTTCCTGGTAATTCTAGGTGCTGTAAGCTGTTCGTGCCTTTATTCCACCAGGGCGCGATCTTCTCACAAACTTGAAGACTGTCACTCCCCATTCACGTTTTACAACTTATTGTTAATAATAAAGAGACAGCTTTTTACACACAGTTTTAAACAAAGTACTGATATAATTCCTCTTCAACTCACCGCTTTGTTTTCTATGCAAAAACCACTTCGCCACAGAAGACTTGATATTGTTGGCATAGCAAGGTCTGCTCTTCTCCTCCTTTCAAAACTTGCTAAAAGCTGTATTTAAAAGAGCAGGTTGGCCGGGGTAATTCACACCCTTCAATGCCAGATTAATGTTTAGGTTAGTGGGAATCACAGAGGAATTAGGGATGGAAACTTCTTTGCTGATGGTAGAAGCGGTCTGGTGAATTTTTAGAGAGAAGAGGCCGTCGATGTTTCAATGTAGAAAATTGTTCTGGCTGCAGCCTGCAGTATGGACTTGTTGGCGTGTGTAGCTCCCAGTGTTCTGACAGCGTAACGTTTTGGGGAAGCATGTGATTCAACAGCTACCAGTGGGCTTCAAGCGGCAGAGATTTTGTGGCTGTTAGCGGAGTTGATAACAGAGGGTCGTTAAGAGAAGCCTGCATGAGGTAGGCAAAGGAGTAATGTTTGCCGGCGGGGGACATGCGGCGATTAACCTGTGCGGTAGTGAAAAGGACTTAAAGAGAAGGAAGTGTGCGGATGCGGAAAGAATGGAATAATTGTGGTAGGCTGCCGGCTGAGTAGTTTGTTGAATGTTTGGTGTGGTTCCGGCACTGCCGATTGGATGGTGGTGCTGCAGTGTGAGTCAGATAAAAAAAAAAAAAAAACAGGAGTAGGATCCAATGGGACTAACTGGCATGTATAGAGGCGTGTAATGCAAAAGGGCTGTTTTTGGTAGCATCTCTCGCATACGGCCATACCACCCTGAACACGCCCGATCTCGTCTGATCTCGGAAGCCAAGCAGGATAGGGTCTGGTTAGTACTTGGATGGGAGACCTCCTGGGAATACCAGGTGCTGTAAGCTTTTCTCACTTTTACTTTATACAGGGGGCGCTCCACTTCACGATTAATTTAAATCTATCACTCCCCTTCCATTTTACTATTTAATATATATATATATATATTTCTCTCATTCATAAAGGCAGCTTTTACACACCGTTTTACTCTAAATACTTCCTGGTAATTCTAGGTGCTGTAAGCTGTTCGTGCCTTTATTCCACCAGGGCGCGATCTTCTCACAAACTTGAAAACTGTCACTCCCCATTCACGTTTTACAACTTATTGTTAATGATAAAGAGACAGCTTTTTACACACAGTTTTAAACAAAGTACTGATATTATTCCTCTTCAACTGACCGCTTTGTTTTCTATGCAAACACCACTTCGCCACAGAAAACTCGATATTATTGGCATAGCAAGTTCTGCTCTTCTCCTTTCAAAACTTGCTAAAAGCTGTATTTAAAAGAACAGATTGGCCGGAGTAATTCACACCCTTCAATGCCAGCTTAATGTTTAGGTTAGTGGGAATCACAGAGGAATTAGGGATGGAAACTTCTTTGCTGGTGGTAGAAGCGGTCTGGTGAATTTTTAGAGAGAAGAGGCCGTCGATGTTTGAATGTAAAAAATTGTTCTGGCTGCAGCCTGCAGTATGGACTTGTTGGTGTGTGTAGCTCCCAGTGTTCTGACAGCGCGACGTTTTGGGGAAACATGTGATTCAGCAGCTACCAGTGGCCTTCGTGCGGCGGAGATTTTGTGGCTGTTAGCGGAGTTGATAACAGAGGGTCGTTAAGAGAAGCCTACATGCAGTAGGCAAAGGAGTAATGTTTGCCGGCGGGGGACGTGCGGCGATTAACCTGTGCGGTAGTGAAAAGGAGTTAAAAAGAAGGAAGTGTGCGGATGCGGAAAGAATGGAATAATTGTGGTAGGCTGCCGGCTGAGTAGTTTGGTGAATGTTTGGTGTGGGTCCGGCGTTGCCGATTGGATGGTGGGGCTGCAGTGTGAGTCAGATAAAAAAAAAAAAAAACATTAGTAGGATCCAATGGGACCAACTGGCATGTATAGAGGCGTGTAATGCAAAAGGGCTGTTTTTGGTAGCATCTCTCGCTTACGGCCATACAAACCTGAACACGCCCGATCTCGTCTGATCTCGGAAGCCAAGCAGGGTATGGTCTGGTTAGTACTTGGATGGGAGACCTCCTGGGAATACCAGGTGCTGTAAGCTTTTCTCACTTTTACTTTATACAGGGGGCGCTCCACTTCACGATTAATTTAAATCTATCACTCCCCTTCCATTTTACTATTTAATATATATATATATATATTTCTCTCATTCATAAAGGCAGCTTTTACACACCGTTTTACTCTAAATACTTCCTGGTAATTCTAGGTGCTGTAAGCTGTTCGTGCCTTTATTCCACCAGGGCGCGATCTTCTCACAAACTTGAAAACTGTCACTCCCCATTCACGTTTTACAACTTATTGTTAATGATAAAGAGACAGCTTTTTACACACAGTTTTAAACAAAGTACTGATATTATTCCTCTTCAACTGACCGCTTTGTTTTCTATGCAAACACCACTTCGCCACAGAAGACTCGATATTATTGGCATAGCAAGTTCTGCTCTTCTCCTTTCAAAACTTGCTAAAAGCTGTATTTAAAAGAACAGATTGGCCGGAGTAATTCACACCCTTCAATGCCAGCTTAATGTTTAGGTTAGTGGGAATCACAGAGGAATTAGGGATGGAAACTTCTTTGCTGGTGGTAGAAGCGGTCTGGTGAATTTTTAGAGAGAAGAGGCCGTCGATGTTTGAATGTAAAAAATTGTTCTGGCTGCAGCCTGCAGTATGGACTTGTTGGTGTGTGTAGCTCCCAGTGTTCTGACAGCGCGACGTTTTGGGGAAACATGTGATTCAGCAGCTACCAGTGGCCTTCGTGCGGCGGAGATTTTGTGGCTGTTAGCGGAGTTGATAACAGAGGGTCGTTAAGAGAAGCCTACATGCAGTAGGCAAAGGAGTAATGTTTGCCGGCGGGGGACGTGCGGCGATTAACCTGTGCGGTAGTGAAAAGGAGTTAAAAAGAAGGAAGTGTGCGGATGCGGAAAGAATGGAATAATTGTGGTAGGCTGCCAGCTGAGTAGTTTGGTGAATGTTTGGTGTGGGTCCGGCGTTGCCGATTGGATGGTGGGGCTGCAGTGTGAGTCAGATAAAAAAAAAAAAAAACATTAGTAGGATCCAATGGGACCAACTGGCATGTATAGAGGCGTGTAATGCAAAAGGGCTGGTTTTGGTAGTATCTCTCGCTTACGGCCATACCAACCTGAACACGCCCGATCTCGTCTGATCTCGGAAGCCAAGCAGGGTAGGGTCTGGTTAGTACTTGGATGGGAGACCTCCTGGGAATACCAGGTGCTGTAAGCTTTTCTCACTTTTACTTTATACAGGGGGCGCTCTACTTCACGTTTAATTTAAATCTATCACTCCCCTTCCATTTTACTATTTAATATATATATATATATATATTTTTCTCTCATTCATAAAGGCAGCTTTTACACACCGTTTTACTCTAAATACTTCTTGGTAATTCTAGGTGCTGTAAGCTGTTCGTGCCTTTATTCCACCAGGGCGCGATCTTCTCACAAACTTGAAAACTGTCACTCCCCATTCACGTTTTACAACTTATTGTTAATGATAAAGAGACAGCTTTTTACACACAGTTTTAAACAAAGTACTGATATTATTCCTCTTCAACTGACCGCTTTGTTTTCTATGCAAAAACCACTTCGCCACAGAAGACTCGATATTATTGGCATAGCAAGTTCTGCTCTTCTCCTTTCAAAACTTGCTAAAAGCTGTATTTAAAAGAACAGATTGGCCGGGGTAATTCACACCCTTCAATGCCAGCTTAATGTTTAGGTTAGTGGGAATCACAGAGGAATTAGGGATGGAAACTTCTTTGCTGGTGGTAGAAGCGGTCTGGTGAATTTTTAGAGAGAAGAGGCCGTCGATGTTTGAATGTAAAAAATTGTTCTGGCTGCAGCCTGCAGTATGGACTTGTTGGTGTGTGTAGCTCCCAGTGTTCTGACAGCGCGACGTTTTGGGGAAGCATGTGATTCAGCAGCTACCAGTGGCCTTCGTGCGGCGGAGATTTTGTGGCTGTTAGCGGAGTTGATAACAGAGGGTCGTTAAGAGAAGCCTGCATGCAGTAGGTAAAGGAGTAATGTTTGCCGGCGGGGGACGTGCGGCGATTAACCTGTGCGGTAGTGAAAAGGAGTTAAAAAGAAGGAAGTGTGCGGATGCGGAAAGAATGGAATAATTGTGGTAGGCTGCCGGCTGAGTAGTTTGGTGAATGTTTGGTGTGGGTCCGGCGTTGCCGATTGGATGGTGGGGCTGCAGTGTGAGTCAGATAAAAAAAAAAAAAAACATTAGTAGGATCCAATGGGACCAACTGGCATGTATAGAGGCGTATAATGCAAAAGGGCTGTTTTTGGTAGCATCTCTCGCATACGGCCATACCACCCTGAACACGCCCGATCTCGTCTGATCTCGGAAGCTAAGCTGGGTAGGGTCTGGTTAGTACTTGGATGGGAGACCTCCTGGGAATACCAGGTGCTGTAAGCTTTTCTCACTTTTACTTTATACAGGGGGCACTCCACTTCACGATTAATTTAAATCTATCACTCCCCTTACATTTTACTATTTTATATATATCTATATATTTTTCTCTCATTCATAAAGGCAGCTTTTACACACCGTTTTACTCTAAATACTTCCTGGTAATTCTAGGTGCTGTAAGCTGTTCGTGCCTTTATTCCACCAGGGCGCGATCTTCTCACAAACTTGAAGACTGTCACTCCCCATTCACGTTTTACAACTTATTGTTAATGATAAAGAGACAGCTTTTTACACACAGTTTTAAACAAAGTACTGATATTATTCCTCTTCAACTGACCGCTTTGTTTTCTATGCAAAAACCACTTCGCCACAGAAGACTCGATATTATTGGCATAGCAAGTTCTGCTCTTCTCCTTTCAAAACTTGCTAAAAGCTGTATTTAAAAGAACAGATTGGCCGGGGTAATTCACACCCTTCAATGCCAGCTTAATGTTTAGGTTAGTGGGAATCACAGAGGAATTAGGGATGGAAACTTCTTTGCTGGTGGCAGAAGCGGTCTGGTGAATTTTTAGAGAGAAGAGGCCGTCGATGTTTGAATGTAGAAAATTGTTCTGGCTGCAGCCTGCAGTATGGACTTGTTGGTGTGTGTAGCTCCCAGTGTTCTGACAGCGCGACGTTTTAGGGAAGCATGTGATTCAGCAGCTACCAGTGGGCTTCGTGCGGCGGAGATTTTGTGGCTGTTAGTGGAGTTGATAACAGAGGGTCGTTAAGAGAAGCCTGCATGCAGTAGGCAAAGGAGTAATGTTTGCCGGCGGGGGACGTGCGGCGATTAACCTGTGCGGTAGTGAAAAGGAGTTAAAAAGAAGGAAGTGTGCGGATGCGGAAAGAATGGAATAATTGTGGTAGGCTGCCGGCTGAGTAGTTTGGTGAAGGTTTGGTGTGGGTCCGGCGCTGCCGATTGGATGGTGGGGCTGCAGTGTGAGTCAGATAAAAAAAAAAAAAGAACATTAGTAGGATCCAATGGGACCAACTGGCATGTTTAGAGGCGTGTAATGCAAAAGGGCTGTTTTTGGTCGCATCTTTCGCTTACGGCCATACCACCCTGAACACGCCCGATCTCGTCTGATCTCGGAAGCCAAGCAGGGTAGGGTCTGGTTAGTACTTGGATGGGAGACCACCTGGGAATACCAGGTGCTGTAAGCTTTTCTCACTTTTACTTTATACAGGGGGCGCTCCACTTCACGATTAATTTAAATCTATCACTCCCCTTCCATTTTACTATTTTATATATATATTTTTTCTCTCATTCATAAAGGCAGCTTTTACACACCGTTTTACTCTAAATACTGCCTGGTAATTATAGCTGCTGTAAGCTGTTCGTGCCTTTATTCCACCAGGGCGCGATCTTCTCACAAACTTGAAGACTGTCACTCCCCATTCACGTTTTACAACTTATTGTTAATGATAAAGAGACAGCTTTTTACACACAGTTTTAAACAAAGTACTGATATTATTCCTCTTCAACTGACCGCTTTGTTTTCTATGCAAAAACCACTTCGCCACAGAAGACTCGATATTATTGGCATAGCAAGTTCTGCTCTTCTCCTTTCAAAACTTGCTAAAAGCTGTATTTAAAAGAACAGATTGGCCGGGGTAATTCACACCCTTCAATGCCAGCTTAATGTTTAGGTTAGTGGGAATCACAGAGGAATTAGGGATGGAAACTTCTTTGCTGGTGGCAGAAGCGGTCTGGTGAATTTTTAGAGAGAAGAGGCCGTCGATGTTTGAATGTAGAAAATTGTTCTGGCTGCAGCCTGCAGTATGGACTTGTTGGTGTGTGTAGCTCCCAGTGTTCTGACAGCGCGACGTTTTAGGGAAGCATGTGATTCAGCAGCTACCAGTGGGCTTCGTGCGGCGGAGATTTTGTGGCTGTTAGTGGAGTTGATAACAGAGGGTCGTTAAGAGAAGCCTGCATGCAGTAGGCAAAGGAGTAATGTTTGCCGGCGGGGGACGTGCGGCGATTAACCTGTGCGGTAGTGAAAAGGAGTTAAAAAGAAGGAAGTGTGCGGATGCGGAAAGAATGGAATAATTGTGGTAGGCTGCCGGCTGAGTAGTTTGGTGAAGGTTTGGTGTGGGTCCGGCGCTGCCGATTGGATGGTGGGGCTGCAGTGTGAGTCAGATAAAAAAAAAAAAAGAACATTAGTAGGATCCAATGGGACCAACTGGCATGTTTAGAGGCGTGTAATGCAAAAGGGCTGTTTTTGGTCGCATCTTTCGCTTACGGCCATACCACCCTGAACACGCCCGATCTCGTCTGATCTCGGAAGCCAAGCAGGGTAGGGTCTGGTTAGTACTTGGATGGGAGACCACCTGGGAATACCAGGTGCTGTAAGCTTTTCTCACTTTTACTTTATACAGGGGGCGCTCCACTTCACGATTAATTTAAATCTATCACTCCCCTTCCATTTTACTATTTTATATATATATTTTTTCTCTCATTCATAAAGGCAGCTTTTACACACCGTTTTACTCTAAATACTGCCTGGTAATTATAGCTGCTGTAAGCTGTTCGTGCCTTTATTCCACCAGGGCGCGATCTTCTCACAAACTTGAAGACTGTCACTCCCCATTCACGTTTTACAACTTATTGTTAATGATAAAGAGACAGCTTTTTACACACAGTTTTAAACAAAGTACTGATATTATTCCTCTTCAACTGACCGCTTTGTTTTCTATGCAAAAACCACTTCGCCACAGAAGACTCGATATTATTGGCATAGCAAGTTCTGCTCTTCTCCTTTCAAAACTTGCTAAAAGCTGTATTTAAAAGAACAGATTGGCCGGGGTAATTCACACCCTTCAATGCCAGCTTAATGTTTAGGTTAGTGGGAATCACAGAGGAATTAGGGATGGAAACTTCTTTGCTGGTGGCAGAAGCGGTCTGGTGAATTTTTAGAGAGAAGAGGCCGTCGATGTTTGAATGTAGAAAATTGTTCTGGCTGCAGCCTGCAGTATGGACTTGTTGGTGTGTGTAGCTCCCAGTGTTCTGACAGCGCGACGTTTTAGGGAAGCATGTGATTCAGCAGCTACCAGTGGGCTTCGTGCGGCGGAGATTTTGTGGCTGTTAGTGGAGTTGATAACAGAGGGTCGTTAAGAGAAGCCTGCATGCAGTAGGCAAAGGAGTAATGTTTGCCGGCGGGGGACGTGCGGCGATTAACCTGTGCGGTAGTGAAAAGGAGTTAAAAAGAAGGAAGTGTGCGGATGCGGAAAGAATGGAATAATTGTGGTAGGCTGCCGGCTGAGTAGTTTGGTGAAGGTTTGGTGTGGGTCCGGCGCTGCCGATTGGATGGTGGGGCTGCAGTGTGAGTCAGATAAAAAAAAAAAAAGAACATTAGTAGGATCCAATGGGACCAACTGGCATGTTTAGAGGCGTGTAATGCAAAAGGGCTGTTTTTGGTCGCATCTTTCGCTTACGGCCATACCACCCTGAACACGCCCGATCTCGTCTGATCTCGGAAGCCAAGCAGGGTAGGGTCTGGTTAGTACTTGGATGGGAGACCACCTGGGAATACCAGGTGCTGTAAGCTTTTCTCACTTTTACTTTATACAGGGGGCGCTCCACTTCACGATTAATTTAAATCTATCACTCCCCTTCCATTTTACTATTTTATATATATATTTTTTCTCTCATTCATAAAGGCAGCTTTTACACACCGTTTTACTCTAAATACTGCCTGGTAATTATAGCTGCTGTAAGCTGTTCGTGCCTTTATTCCACCAGGGCGCGATCTTCTCACAAACTTGAAGACTGTCACTCCCCATTCACGTTTTACAACTTATTGTTAATAATAAAGAGACAGCTTTTTACACACAGTTTTAAACAAAGTACTAATATAATTCCTCTTCATCTCACCGCTTTGTTTTCTATGCAAAAACAACTTCACCACAGAAGACTCGTTATTATTGGCATGGCAAGGTCTGCTCTTCTCCTCCTTTCAAAACTTGCTAAAAGCTGTATTTAAAAGAGCAGGTTGGCCGGGGTAATTCACACCCTTCAATGCCAGCTTAATGTTTAGGTTAGTGGGAATCACAGAGGAATTAGGGATGGAGACTTCTTTGCTGATGGTAGAAGCGGTCTGGTGAATTTTTAGAGAGAAGAGGCCGTCGATGTTTGAATGTAGAAAATTGTTCTGGCTGCAGCCAGCAGTATGGACTTGTTGGTGTGTGTAGCTCCCAGTGTTCTGACAGCGCGACGTTTTGGGGAAGCATGTGATTCAGCAGCTACCAGTGGGCTTCGTGCGGCGGAGATTTTGTGGCTGTTAGCGGAGTTGATAACAGAGGGTCGTTAAGAGAAGCCTGCATGCAGTAGGTAAAGGAGTAATGTTTGCCGGCGGGGGACGTGCGGCGATTAACCTGTGCGGTAGTGAAAAGGAGTTAAAAAGAAGGAAGTGTGCGGATGCGGAAAGAATGGAATAATTGTGGTAGGCTGCCGGCTGAGTAGTTTGGTGAATGTTTGGTGTGGGTCCGGCGTTGCCGATTGGATGGTGGGGCTGCAGTGTGAGTCAGATAAAAAAAAAAAAAAACATTAGTAGGATCCAATGGGACCAACTGGCATGTATAGAGGCGTGTAATGCAAAAGGGCTGTTTTTGGTAGCATCTCTCGCTTACGGCCATACCAACCTGAACACGCCCGATCTCGTCTGATCTCGGAAGCCAAGCAGGGTATGGTCTGGTTAGTACTTGGATGGGAGACCTCCTGGGAATACCAGGTGCTGTAAGCTTTTCTCACTTTTACTTTATACAGGGGGCGCTCCACTTCACGATTAATTTAAATCTATCACTCCCCTTCCATTTTACTATTTAATATATATATATATATATTTCTCTCATTCATAAAGGCAGCTTTTACACACCGTTTTACTCTAAATACTTCCTGGTAATTCTAGGTGCTGTAAGCTGTTCGTGCCTTTATTCCACCAGGGCGCGATCTTCTCACAAACTTGAAAACTGTCACTCCCCATTCACGTTTTACAACTTATTGTTAATGATAAAGAGACAGCTTTTTACACACAGTTTTAAACAAAGTACTGATATTATTCCTCTTCAACTGACCGCTTTGTTTTCTATGCAAACACCACTTCGCCACAGAAGACTCGATATTATTGGCATAGCAAGTTCTGCTCTTCTCCTTTCAAAACTTGCTAAAAGCTGTATTTAAAAGAACAGATTGGCCGGAGTAATTCACACCCTTCAATGCCAGCTTAATGTTTAGGTTAGTGGGAATCACAGAGGAATTAGGGATGGAAACTTCTTTGCTGGTGGTAGAAGCGGTCTGGTGAATTTTTAGAGAGAAGAGGCCGTCGATGTTTGAATGTAAAAAATTGTTCTGGCTGCAGGCTGCAGTATGGACTTGTTGGTGTGTGTAGCTCCCAGTGTTCTGACAGCGCGACGTTTTGGGGAAACATGTGATTCAGCAGCTACCAGTGGCCTTCGTGCGGCGGAGATTTTGTGGCTGTTAGCGGAGTTGATAACAGAGGGTCGTTAAGAGAAGCCTACATGCAGTAGGCAAAGGAGTAATGTTTGCCGGCGGGGGACGTGCGGCGATTAACCTGTGCGGTAGTGAAAAGGAGTTAAAAAGAAGGAAGTGTGCGGATGCGGAAAGAATGGAATAATTGTGGTAGGCTGCCAGCTGAGTAGTTTGGTGAATGTTTGGTGTGGGTCCGGCGTTGCCGATTGGATGGTGGGGCTGCAGTGTGAGTCAGATAAAAAAAAAAAAAAACATTAGTAGGATCCAATGGGACCAACTGGCATGTATAGAGGCGTGTAATGCAAAAGGGCTGGTTTTGGTAGTATCTCTCGCTTACGGCCATACCAACCTGAACACGCCCGATCTCGTCTGATCTCGGAAGCCAAGCAGGGTAGGGTCTGGTTAGTACTTGGATGGGAGACCTCCTGGGAATACCAGGTGCTGTAAGCTTTCCTCACTTTTACTTTATACAGGGGGCGCTCTACTTCACGTTTAATTTAAATCTATCACTCCCCTTCCATTTTACTATTTAATATATATATATATATATATATTTTTCTCTCATTCATAAAGGCAGCTTTTACACACCGTTTTACTCTAAATACTTCTTGGTAATTCTAGGTGCTGTAAGCTGTTCGTGCCTTTATTCCACCAGGGCGCGATCTTCTCACAAACTTGAAAACTGTCACTCCCCATTCACGTTTTACAACTTATTGTTAATGATAAAGAGACAGCTTTTTACACACAGTTTTAAACAAAGTACTGATATTATTCCTCTTCAACTGACCGCTTTGTTTTCTATGCAAAAACCACTTCGCCACAGAAGACTCGATATTATTGGCATAGCAAGTTCTGCTCTTCTCCTTTCAAAACTTGCTAAAAGCTGTATTTAAAAGAACAGATTGGCCGGGGTAATTCACACCCTTCAATGCCAGCTTAATGTTTAGGTTAGTGGGAATCACAGAGGAATTAGGGATGGAAACTTCTTTGCTGGTGGTAGAAGCGGTCTGGTGAATTTTTAGAGAGAAGAGGCCGTCGATGTTTGAATGTAAAAAATTGTTCTGGCTGCAGCCTGCAGTATGGACTTGTTGGTGTGTGTAGCTCCCAGTGTTCTGACAGCGCGACGTTTTGGGGAAACATGTGATTCAGCAGCTACCAGTGGCCTTCGTGCGGCGGAGATTTTGTGGCTGTTAGCGGAGTTGATAACAGAGGGTCGTTAAGAGAAGCCTACATGCAGTAGGCAAAGGAGTAATGTTTGCCGGCGGGGGACGTGCGGCGATTAACCTGTGCGGTAGTGAAAAGGAGTTAAAAAGAAGGAAGTGTGCGGATGCGGAAAGAATGGAATAATTGTGGTAGGCTGCCGGCTGAGTAGTTTGGTGAATGTTTGGTGTGGGTCCGGCGTTGCCGATTGGATGGTGGGGCTGCAGTGTGAGTCAGATAAAAAAAAAAAAAAACATTAGTAGGATCCAATGGGACCAACTGGCATGTATAGAGGCGTATAATGCAAAAGGGCTGTTTTTGGTAGCATCTCTCGCATACGGCCATACCACCCTGAACACGCCCGATCTCGTCTGATCTCGGAAGCTAAGCAGGGTAGGGTCTGGTTAGTACTTGGATGGGAGACCTCCTGGGAATACCAGGTGCTGTAAGCTTTTCTCACTTTTACTTTATACAGGGGGCACTCCACTTCACGATTAATTTAAATCTATCACTCCCCTTACATTTTACTATTTTATATATATCTATATATTTTTCTCTCATTCATAAAGGCAGCTTTTACACACCGTTTTACTCTAAATACTTCCTGGTAATTCTAGGTGCTGTAAGCTGTTCGTGCCTTTATTCCACCAGGGCGCGATCTTCTCACAAACTTGAAGACTGTCACTCCCCATTCACGTTTTACAACTTATTGTTAATGATAAAGAGACAGCTTTTTACACACAGTTTTAAACAAAGTACTGATATTATTCCTCTTCAACTGACCGCTTTGTTTTCTATGCAAAAACCACTTCGCCACAGAAGACTCGATATTATTGGCATAGCAAGTTCTGCTCTTCTCCTTTCAAAACTTGCTAAAAGCTGTATTTAAAAGAACAGATTGGCCGGGGTAATTCACACCCTTCAATGCCAGCTTAATGTTTAGGTTAGTGGGAATCACAGAGGAATTAGGGATGGAAACTTCTTTGCTGGTGGCAGAAGCGGTCTGGTGAATTTTTAGAGAGAAGAGGCCGTCGATGTTTGAATGTAGAAAATTGTTCTGGCTGCAGCCTGCAGTATGGACTTGTTGGTGTGTGTAGCTCCCAGTGTTCTGACAGCGCGACGTTTTAGGGAAGCATGTGATTCAGCAGCTACCAGTGGGCTTCGTGCGGCGGAGATTTTGTGGCTGTTAGTGGAGTTGATAACAGAGGGTCGTTAAGAGAAGCCTGCATGCAGTAGGCAAAGGAGTAATGTTTGCCGGCGGGGGACGTGCGGCGATTAACCTGTGCGGTAGTGAAAAGGAGTTAAAAAGAAGGAAGTGTGCGGATGCGGAAAGAATGGAATAATTGTGGTAGGCTGCCGGCTGAGTAGTTTGGTGAAGGTTTGGTGTGGGTCCGGCGCTGCCGATTGGATGGTGGGGCTGCAGTGTGAGTCAGATAAAAAAAAAAAAAGAACATTAGTAGGATCCAATGGGACCAACTGGCATGTTTAGAGGCGTGTAATGCAAAAGGGCTGTTTTTGGTCGCATCTTTCGCTTACGGCCATACCACCCTGAACACGCCCGATCTCGTCTGATCTCGGAAGCCAAGCAGGGTAGGGTCTGGTTAGTACTTGGATGGGAGACCACCTGGGAATACCAGGTGCTGTAAGCTTTTCTCACTTTTACTTTATACAGGGGGCGCTCCACTTCACGATTAATTTAAATCTATCACTCCCCTTCCATTTTACTATTTTATATATATATTTTTTCTCTCATTCATAAAGGCAGCTTTTACACACCGTTTTACTCTAAATACTGCCTGGTAATTATAGCTGCTGTAAGCTGTTCGTGCCTTTATTCCACCAGGGCGCGATCTTCTCACAAACTTGAAGACTGTCACTCCCCATTCACGTTTTACAACTTATTGTTAATAATAAAGAGACAGCTTTTTACACACAGTTTTAAACAAAGTACTAATATAATTCCTCTTCATCTCACCGCTTTGTTTTCTATGCAAAAACAACTTCACCACAGAAGACTCGTTATTATTGGCATGGCAAGGTCTGCTCTTCTCCTCCTTTCAAAACTTGCTAAAAGCTGTATTTAAAAGAGCAGGTTGGCCGGGGTAATTCACACCCTTCAATGCCAGCTTAATGTTTAGGTTAGTGGGAATCACAGAGGAATTAGGGATGGAGACTTCTTTGCTGATGGTAGAAGCGGTCTGGTGAATTTTTAGAGAGAAGAGGCCGTCGATGTTTGAATGTAGAAAATTGTTCTGGCTGCAGCCAGCAGTATGGACTTGTTGGTGTGTGTAGCTCCCAGTGTTCTGACAGCGCGACGTTTTGGGGAAGCATGTGATTCAGCAGCTACCAGTGGGCTTCGTGCGGCGGAGATTTTGTGGCTGTTAGCGGAGTTGATAACAGAGGGTCGTTAAGAGAAGCCTGCATGCAGTAGGTAAAGGAGTAATGTTTGCCGGCGGGGGACGTGCGGCGATTAACCTGTGCGGTAGTGAAAAGGAGTTAAAAAGAAGGAAGTGTGCGGATGCGGAAAGAATGGAATAATTGTGGTAGGCTGCCGGCTGAGTAGTTTGGTGAATGTTTGGTGTGGGTCCGGCGTTGCCGATTGGATGGTGGGGCTGCAGTGTGAGTCAGATAAAAAAAAAAAAAAACATTAGTAGGATCCAATGGGACCAACTGGCATGTATAGAGGCGTATAATGCAAAAGGGCTGTTTTTGGTAGCATCTCTCGCATACGGCCATACCACCCTGAACACGCCCGATCTCGTCTGATCTCGGAAGCTAAGCAGGGTAGGGTCTGGTTAGTACTTGGATGGGAGACCTCCTGGGAATACCAGGTGCTGTAAGCTTTTCTCACTTTTACTTTATACAGGGGGCACTCCACTTCACGATTAATTTAAATCTATCACTCCCCTTACATTTTACTATTTTATATATATCTATATATTTTTCTCTCATTCATAAAGGCAGCTTTTACACACCGTTTTACTTTAAATACTTCCTGGTAATTCTAGGTGCTGTAAGCTGTTCGTGCCTTTATTCCACCAGGGCGCGATCTTCTCACAAACTTGAAGACTGTCACTCCCCATTCACGTTTTACAACTTATTGTTAATGATAAAGAGACAGCTTTTTACACACAGTTTTAAACAAAGTACTGATATTATTCCTCTTCAACTGACCGCTTTGTTTTCTATGCAAAAACCACTTCGCCACAGAAGACTCGATATTATTGGCATAGCAAGTTCTGCTCTTCTCCTTTCAAAACTTGCTAAAAGCTGTATTTAAAAGAACAGATTGGCCGGGGTAATTCACACCCTTCAATGCCAGCTTAATGTTTAGGTTAGTGGGAATCACAGAGGAATTAGGGATGGAAACTTCTTTGCTGGTGGCAGAAGCGGTCTGGTGAATTTTTAGAGAGAAGAGGCCGTCGATGTTTGAATGTAGAAAATTGTTCTGGCTGCAGCCTGCAGTATGGACTTGTTGGTGTGTGTAGCTCCCAGTGTTCTGACAGCGCGACGTTTTAGGGAAGCATGTGATTCAGCAGCTACCAGTGGGCTTCGTGCGGCGGAGATTTTGTGGCTGTTAGTGGAGTTGATAACAGAGGGTCGTTAAGAGAAGCCTGCATGCAGTAGGCAAAGGAGTAATGTTTGCCGGCGGGGGACGTGCGGCGATTAACCTGTGCGGTAGTGAAAAGGAGTTAAAAAGAAGGAAGTGTGCGGATGCGGAAAGAATGGAATAATTGTGGTAGGCTGCCGGCTGAGTAGTTTGGTGAAGGTTTGGTGTGGGTCCGGCGCTGCCGATTGGATGGTGGGGCTGCAGTGTGAGTCAGATAAAAAAAAAAAAAGAACATTAGTAGGATCCAATGGGACCAACTGGCATGTTTAGAGGCGTGTAATGCAAAAGGGCTGTTTTTGGTCGCATCTTTCGCTTACGGCCATACCACCCTGAACACGCCCGATCTCGTCTGATCTCGGAAGCCAAGCAGGGTAGGGTCTGGTTAGTACTTGGATGGGAGACCACCTGGGAATACCAGGTGCTGTAAGCTTTTCTCACTTTTACTTTATACAGGGGGCGCTCCACTTCACGATTAATTTAAATCTATCACTCCCCTTCCATTTTACTATTTTATATATATATTTTTTCTCTCATTCATAAAGGCAGCTTTTACACACCGTTTTACTCTAAATACTGCCTGGTAATTATAGCTGCTGTAAGCTGTTCGTGCCTTTATTCCACCAGGGCGCGATCTTCTCACAAACTTGAAGACTGTCACTCCCCATTCACGTTTTACAACTTATTGTTAATAATAAAGAGACAGCTTTTTACACACAGTTTTAAACAAAGTACTAATATAATTCCTCTTCATCTCACCGCTTTGTTTTCTATGCAAAAACAACTTCACCACAGAAGACTCGTTATTATTGGCATGGCAAGGTCTGCTCTTCTCCTCCTTTCAAAACTTGCTAAAAGCTGTATTTAAAAGAGCAGGTTGGCCGGGGTAATTCACACCCTTCAATGCCAGCTTAATGTTTAGGTTAGTGGGAATCACAGAGGAATTAGGGATGGAGACTTCTTTGCTGATGGTAGAAGCGGTCTGGTGAATTTTTAGAGAGAAGAGGCCGTCGATGTTTGAATGTAGAAAATTGTTCTGGCTGCAGCCAGCAGTATGGACTTGTTGGTGTGTTTAGCTCCCAGTGTTCTGACAGCGTGACATTTTGGGGAAGCATGTGATTCAACAGCAACCAGTGGGCTTCGTGCGGCGGAGATTTTGTGGCTGTTAGCGGAGTTGATAACAGAGGGTCTTTAAGAGAAGCCTGCATGCGGTAGGCAAATGAGTAATGTTTGCCGGCGGGGGACGTGCGGCGATTAACCTGTTCGGTAGTGAAAAGGACTTAAAGAGAAGGAAGTGTGCGGATGCGGAAAGAATGGAATAATTGTGGTAGGCTGCCGGCTGAGTAGTTTGGTGAATGTTTGGTGTGGGTGCGGCGCTGCCGATTGGATGGTGGTGCTGCAGTGTGAGTCAGATAAAAAAAAAAAAAAAACAGGAGTAGGATCCAATGGGACTAACTGGCATGTATAGAGGCGTGTAATGCAAAAGGGCTGTTTTTGTTCGCGGCTCTCGCTTATGGCCATACCACCCTGAACACGCCCGATCTCGTCTGATCTCGGAAGCTAAGCAGGGTAGGGTCTGGTTAGTACTTGGGTGGGAGACTGCCTGGGAATACCACGTGCTGTAAGCTTTTCTCACTTTTACTTTATACAGGGGGCACTCCACCTCACGATTAATTTAAATCTATCACTCCCCTTCCATTTTACTATTTTATATATATATATATATATATATATATTTTTTTTTTTTTTTTTTTTTTTCTCTCATTCATAAAGGCAGCTTTTACACACCGTTTTACTCTAAATACTTCCTGGTAATTCTAGGTGCTGTAAGCTGTTCGTGCCTTTATTCCACCAGGGCGCGATCTTCTCACAAACTTGAAGACTGTCACTCCCCATTCACGTTTTACAACTTATTGTTAATGATAAAGAGACAGCTTTTTACACACAGTTTTAAACAAAGTACTGATATTATTCCTCTTCAACTGACCGCTTTGTTTTCTATGCAAAAACCACTTCGCCACAGAAGACTCGATATTATTGGCATAGCAAGTTCTGCTCTTCTCCTTTCAAAACTTGCTAAAAGCTGTATTTAAAAGAACAGATTGGCCGGGGTAATTCACACCCTTCAATGCCAGCTTAATGTTTAGGTTAGTGGGAATCACAGAGGAATTAGGGATGGAAACTTCTTTGCTGGTGGTAGAAGCGGTCTGGTGAATTTTTAGAGAGAAGAGGCCGTCGATGTTTGAATGTAGAAAATTGTTCTGGCTGCAGCCTGCAGTATGGACTTGTTGGTGTGTGTAGCTCCCAGTGTTCTGACAGCGCGACGTTTTGGGGAAGCATGTGATTCAGCAGCTACCAGTGGGCTTCGTGCGGCGGAGATTTTGTGGCTGTTAGCGGAGTTGATAACAGAAGGTCATTAAGAGAAGCCTGCATGCGGTAGGCAAAGGAGTAATGTTTGCCGGCGGGGGACGTGCGGCGATTAACCTGTGCGGTAGTGAAAAGGAGTTAAAGAGAAGGAAGTGTGCGGATGCGGAAAGAATGGAATAATTGTGGTAGGCTGCCGGCTGAGTAGTTTGGTGAATGTTTGGTGTGGTTCCGGCACTTCCGATTGGATGGTGGGGCTGCAGTGTGAGTCAGATAAAAAAAAAAAAAAAAACAGGAGTAGGATCCAATGGGACTAACTGGCTTGTATAGAGGCGTGTAATGCAAAAGGGCTGTTTTTGGTAGTTTTTCGCGCTCACGGCCATACCACCCTGAACACGCCCGATCTCGTCCGATCTCAGAAGCCAAGCAGGATAGAGTCTGGTTAGTACTTGGATGGGAGACCTACTGGGATTACCCTGTGCTGTAAGCTTTTCTCACTTTTACTTTATACAGGGGGCGCTCCACTTCTCGATTAATTTAAATCTATCACTCCCCTTCCATTTTACTATTTTATATATATATATTTTTTTTTTCTCTCATTCATAAAGGCAGCTTTTACACACCGTTTTACTCTAAATACTTCCTGGTAATTCTAGGTGCTGTAAGCTGTTCGTGCCTTTATTCCACCAGGGCGCGATCTTCTCACAAACTTGAAGACTGTCACTCCCCATTCACGTTTTACAACTTATTGTTAATGATAAAGAGACAGCTTTTTACACACAGTTTTAAACAAAGCACTGATATTATTCCTCTTCAACTGACCGCTTTGTTTTCTATGCAAAAACCACTTCGCCACAGAAGACTCGATATTATTGGCATAGCAAGTTCTGCTCTTCTCCTTTCAAAACTTGCTAAAAGCTGTATTTAAAAGAACAGATTGGCCGGGGTAATTCACACCCTTCAATGCCAGCTTAATGTTTAGGTTAGTGGGAATCACAGAGGAATTAGGGATGGAAACTTCTTTGCTGGTGGTAGAAGCTCTCTGGTGAATTTTTAGAGAGAAGAGGCCGTCGATGTTTGAATGTAGAAAATTGTTCTGGCTGCAGCCTGCAGTATGGACTTGTTGGTGTGTGTAGCTCCCAGTGTTCTGACAGCGTGACGTTTTGGGGAAGCATGTGATTCAGCAGCTACCAGTGGGCTTCGTGCGGCGGAGATTTTGTGGCTGTTAGCGGAGTTGATAATAGAGGGTCGTTAAGAGAAGCCTGCATGCGGTAGGCAAAGGAGTAATGTTTGCTGGCGGGGGACGTGCGGCGATTAACCTGTGCGGTAGTGAAAAGGAGTTAAAGAGAAGGAAGTGTGCGGATGCGGAAAGAATGGAATAATTGTGGTAGGCTGCCGGCTGAGTAGTTTGGTGAATGTTTGGTGTGGTTCCGGCACTTCCGATTGGATGGTGGGGCTGCAGTGTGAGTCAGATAAAAAAAAAAAAAAAAACAGGAGTAGGATCCAATGGGACTAACTGGCATGTATAGAGGCGTGTAATGCAAAAGGGCTGTTTTTGGTAGTTTTTCGCGCTCACGGCCATACCACCCTGAACACGCCCGATCTCATCTGATCTTGGAAGTTAAGCAGGGTAGGGTCTGGTTAGTACTTGGATGGGAGACCTACTGGGATTACCCTGTGCTGTAAGCTTTTCTCACTTTTACTTTATACAGGGGGCGCTCCACTTCTCGATTAATTTAAATCTATCACTCCCCTTCCATTTTACTATTTTATATATATATATTTTTTTTTCTCTCATTCATAAAGGCAGCTTTTACACACCGTTTTACTCTAAATACTGCCTGGTAATTCTAGGTGCTGTAAACTCTTCGTGCCTTTATTCCACCAGGGCGCGATCTTCTCACAAACTTGAAGACTGTCACTCCCCATTCACGTTTTACAACTTATTGTTAATGATAAAGAGACAGCTTTTTACACACAGTTTTAAACAAAGTACTGATATTATTCCTCTTCAACTGACCGCTTTGTTTTCTATGCAAAAACCACTTCGCCACAGAAGACTCGATATTATTGGCATAGCAAGTTCTGCTCTTCTCCTTTCAAAACTTGCTAAAAGCTGTATTTAAAAGAACAGATTGGCCGGGGTAATTCACACCCTTCAATGCCAGCTTAATGTTTAGGTTAGTGGGAATCACAGAGGAATTAGGGATGGAAACTTCTTTGCTGGTGGTAGAAGCGGTCTGGTGAATTTTTAGAGAGAAGAGGCCGTCGATGTTTGAATGTAGAAAATAGTTCTGGCTGCAGCCTGCAGTATGGACTTGTTGGTGTGTGTAGCTCCCAGTGTTCTGACAGCGCGACGTTTTGGGGAAGCATGTGATTCAGCAGCTACCAGTGGGCTTCGTGCGGCGGAGATTTTGTGGCTGTTAGCGGAGTTGATAATAGAGGGTCGTTAAGAGAAGCCTGCATGCGGTAGGCAAAGGAGTAATGTTTGCTGGCGGGGGACGTGCGGCGATTAACCTGTGCGGTAGTGAAAAGGAGTTAAAGAGAAGGAAGTGTGCGGATGCGGAAAGAATGGAATAATTGTGGTAGGCTGCCGGCTGAGTAGTTTGGTGAATGTTTGGTGTGGGTCCGGCGTTGCCGATTGGATGGTGGGGCTGCAGTGTGAGTCAGATAAAAAAAAAAAAAAAAAACCAGGAGTAGGATCCAATGGGACCAACTGGCATGTATAGAGGCGTGTAATGCAAAAGGGCTGTTTTTGGTAGCGTCTCTCGCTTATGGCCATACCACCCTGAACACGCCCGATCTCGTCTGATCTCGGAAGCTAAGCAAGGTAGGGTCTGGTTAGTACTTGGATGGGAGACCACCTGGGAATACCAGGTGCTGTACGCTTTTCTCACTTTTACTTTATACAGGGGGCGCTCCACTTCACGATTAATTTAAATCTATCACTCCCCTTCCATTTTACTATTTTATATATATATTTTTATTTTCTCTCTTTCATAAAGGCAGCTTTTACACACCGTTTTACTCTAAATACTGCCTGGTAATTCTAGGTGCTGTAAGCTCTTCGTGCCTTTATTCCACCAGGGCGCGATCTTCTCACAAACTTGAAGACTGTCACTGCCCATTCACGTTTTACAACTTATTGTTAATGATAAAGAGACAGCTTTTTACACACAGTTTTAAACAAAGTACTGATATTATTCCTCTTCAACTGACCGCTTTGTTTTCTATGCAAAAACCACTTCGCCACAGAAGACTCGATATTATTGGCATAGCAAGTTCTGCTCTTCTCCTTTCAAAACTTGCTAAAAGCTGTATTTAAAAGAACAGATTGGCCGGGGTAATTCACACCCTTCAATGCCAGCTTAATGTTTAGGTTAGTGGGAATCACAGAGGAATTAGGGATGGAAACTTCTTTGCTGGTGGTAGAAGCGGTCTGGTGAATTTTTAGAGAGAAGAGGCCGTCGATGTTTGAATGTAGAAAATTGTTCTGGCTGCAGCCTGCAGTATGGACTTGTTGGTGTGTGTAGCTCCCAGTGTTCTGACAGCGTGACGTTTTGGGGAAGCATGTGATTCAGCAGCTACCAGTGGGCTTCGTGCGGCGGAGATTTTGTGGCTGTTAGCGGAGTTGATAATAGAGGGTCGTTAAGAGAAGCCTGCATGCGGTAGGCAAAGGAGTAATGTTTGCTGGCGGGGGACGTGCGGCGATTAACCTGTGCGGTAGTGAAAAGGAGTTAAAGAGAAGGAAGTGTGCGGATGCGGAAAGAATGGAATAATTGTGGTAGGCTGCCGGCTGAGTAGTTTGGTGAATGTTTGGTGTGGGTCCGGCGTTGCCGATTGGATGGTGGGGCTGCAGTGTGAGTCAGATAAAAAAAAAAAAAAAAACCAGGAGTAGGATCCAATGGGACCAACTGGCATGTATAGAGGCGTGTAATGCAAAAGGGCTGTTTTTGATAGCGTCTCTCGCTTATGGCCATACCACCCTGAACACGCAAGATCTCGTCTGAACTCGGAAGCTAAGCAAGGTAGGGTCTGGTTAGTACTTGGATGGGAGACCACCTGGGAATACCAGGTGCTGTAAGCTTTTCTCACTTTTACTTTATACAGGGGGCGCTCCACTTCACGATTAATTTAAATCTATCACTCCCCTTCCATTTTACTATTTTATATATATATTTTTATTTTCTCTCTTTCATAAAGGCAGCTTTTACACACCGTTTTACTCTAAATACTGCCTGGTAATTCTAGGTGCTGTAAGCTCTTCGTGCCTTTATTCCACCAGGGCGCGATCTTCTCACAAACTTGAAGACTGTCACTCCCCATTCACGTTTTACAACTTATTGTTAATGATAAAGAGACAGCTTTTTACACACAGTTTTAAACAAAGTACTGATATTATTCCTCTTCAACTGACCGCTTTGTTTTCTATGCAAAAACCACTTCGCCACAGAAGACTCGATATTATTGGCATAGCAAGTTCTGCTCTTCTCCTTTCAAAACTTGCTAAAAGCTGTATTTAAAAGAACAGATTGGCCAGGGTAATTCACACCCTTCAATGCCAGCTTAATGTTTAGGTTAGTGGGAATCACAGAGGAATTAGGGATGGAAACTTCTTTGCTGGTGGTAGAAGCGGTCTGGTGAATTTTTAGAGAGAAGAGGCCGTCGATGTTTGAATGTAGAAAATTGTTCTGGCTGCAGCCTGCAGTATGGACTTGTTGGTGTGTGTAGCTCCCAGTGTTCTGACAGCGCGACGTTTTGGGGAAGCATGTGATTCAGCAGCTACCAGTGGGCTTCGTGCGGCGGAGATTTTGTGGCTGTTAGCGGAGTTGATAATAGAGGGTCGTTAAGAGAAGCCTGCATGCGGTAGGCAAAGGAGTAATGTTTGCTGGCGGGGGACGTGCGGCGATTAACCTGTGCGGTAGTGAAAAGGAGTTAAAGAGAAGGAAGTGTGCGGATGCGGAAAGAATGGAATAATTGTGGTAGGCTGCCGGCTGAGTAGTTTGGTGAATGTTTGGTGTGGGTCCGGCGTTGCCGATTGGATGGTGGGGCTGCAGTGTGAGTCAGATAAAAAAAAAAAAAAAAACCAGGAGTAGGATCCAATGGGACCAACTGGCATGTATAGAGGCGTGTAATGCAAAAGGGCTGTTTTTGGTAGCGTCTCTCGCTTATGGCCATACCACCCTGAACACGCAAGATCTCGTCTGAACTCGGAAGCTAAGCAAGGTAGGGTCTGGTTAGTACTTGGATGGGAGACCACCTGGGAATACCAGGTGCTGTAAGCTTTTCTCACTTTTACTTTATACAGGGGGCGCTCCACTTCACGATTAATTTAAATCTATCACTCCCCTTCCATTTTACTATTTTATATATATATTTTTATTTTCTCTCTTTCATAAAGGCAGATTTTACACACCGTTTTACTCTAAATACTGCCTGGTAATTCTAGGTGCTGTAAGCTCTTCGTGCCTTTATTCCACCAGGGCGCGATCTTCTCACAAACTTGAAGACTGTCACTCCCCATTCACGTTTTACAACTTATTGTTAATGATAAAGAGACAGCTTTTTACACACAGTTTTAAACAAAGTACTGATATTATTCCTCTTCAACTGACCGCTTTGTTTTCTATGCAAAAACCACTTCGCCACAGAAGACTCGATATTATTGGCATAGCAAGTTCTGCTCTTCTCCTTTCAAAACTTGCTAAAAGCTGTATTTAAAAGAACAGATTGGCCGGGGTAATTCACACCCTTCAATGCCAGCTTAATGTTTAGGTTAGTGGGAATCACAGAGGAATTAGGGATGGAAACTTCTTTGCTGGTGGTAGAAGCGGTCTGGTGAATTTTTAGAGAGAAGAGGCCGTCGATGTTTGAATGTAGAAAATTGTTCTGGCTGCAGCCTGCAGTATGGACTTGTTGGTGTGTGTAGCTCCCAGTGTTCTGACAGCGTGACGTTTTGGGGAAGCATGTGATTCAGCAGCTACCAGTGGGCTTCGTGCGGCGGAGATTTTGTGGCTGTTAGCGGAGTTGATAATAGAGGGTCGTTAAGAGAAGCCTGCATGCGGTAGGCAAAGGAGTAATGTTTGCTGGCGGGGGACGTGCGGCGATTAACCTGTGCGGTAGTGAAAAGGAGTTAAAGAGAAGGAAGTGTGCGGATGCGGAAAGAATGGAATAATTGTGGTAGGCTGCCGGCTGAGTAGTTTGGTGAATGTTTGGTGTGGGTCCGGCGTTGCCGATTGGATGGTGGGGCTGCAGTGTGTGTCAGATAAAAAAAAAAAAAAAAAACCAGGAGTAGGATCCAATGGGACCAACTGGCATGTATAGAGGCGTGTAATGCAAAAGGGCTGTTTTTGGTCGCGTCTCTCGCTTATGGCCATACCACCCTGAACACGCCCGATCTCGTCTGATCTCGGAAGCTAAGCAGGGTAGGGTCTGGTTAGTACTTGGATGGGAGACCACCTGGGAATACCAGGTGCTGTAAGCTTTTCTCACTTTTACTTTATACAGGGGGCGCTCCACTTCACGATTAATTTAAATCTATCACTCCCCTTCCATTTTACTATTTTATATATATATTTTTATTTTCTCTCTTTCATAAAGGCAGCTTTTACACACCGTTTTACTCTAAATACTGCCTGGTAATTCTAGGTGCTGTAAGCTCTTCGTGCCTTTATTCCACCAGGGCGCGATCTTCTCACAAACTTGAAGACTGTCACTCCCCATTCACGTTTTACAACTTATTGTTAATGATAAAGAGACAGCTTTTTACACAAAGTTTTAAACAAAGTACTGATATTATTCCTCTTCAACTGACCGCTTTGTTTTCTATGCAAAAACCACTTCGCCACAGAAGACTCGATATTATTGGCATAGCAAGTTCTGCTCTTCTCCTTTCAAAACTTGCTAAAAGCTGTATTTAAAAGAACAGATTGGCCGGGGTAATTCACACCCTTCAATGCCAGCTTAATGTTTAGGTTAGTGGGAATCACAGAGGAATTAGGGATGGAAACTTCTTTGCTGGTGGTAGAAGCGGTCTGGTGAATTTTTAGAGAGAAGAGGCCGTCGATGTTTGAATGTAGAAAATTGTTCTGGCTGCAGCCTGCAGTATGGACTTGTTGGTGTGTGTAGCTCCCAGTGTTCTGACAGCGTGACGTTTTGGGGAAGCATGTGATTCAGCAGCTACCAGTGGGCTTCGTGCGGCGGAGATTTTGTGGCTGTTAGCGGAGTTGATAATAGAGGGTCGTTAAGAGAAGCCTGCATGCGGTAGGCAAAGGAGTAATGTTTGCTGGCGGGGGACGTGCGGCGATTAACCTGTGCGGTAGTGAAAAGGAGTTAAAGAGAAGGAAGTGTGCGGATGCGGAAAGAATGGAATAATTGTGGTAGGCTGCCGGCTGAGTAGTTTGGTGAATGTTTGGTGTGGGTCCGGCGTTGCCGATTGGATGGTGGGGCTGCAGTGTGAGTCAGATAAAAAAAAAAAAAAAACCAGGAGTAGGATCCAATGGGACCAACTGGCATGTATAGAGGCGTGTAATGCAAAAGGGCTGTTTTTGGTCGCGTCTCTCGCTTATGGCCATACCACCCTGAACACGCCCGATCTCTTCTGATCTCGGAAGCTAAGCAGGGTAGGGTCTGGTTAGTACTTGGATGGGAGACCACCTGGGAATACCAGGTGCTGTAAGCTTTTCTCACTTTTACTTTATACAGGGGGCGCTCCACTTCACGATTAATTTAAATCTATCACTCCCCTTACATTTTACTATTTTATATATATCTATATATTTTTCTCTCATTCATAAAGGCAGCTTTTACACACCGTTTTACTCTAAATACTTCCTGGTAATTCTAGGTGCTGTAAGCTGTTCGTGCCTTTATTCCACCAGGGCGCGATCTTCTCACAAACTTGAAGACTGTCACTCCCCATTCACGTTTTACAACTTATTGTTAATGATAAAGAGACAGCTTTTTACACACAGTTTTAAACAAAGTACTGATATTATTCCTCTTCAACTGACCGCTTTGTTTTCTATGCAAAAACCACTTCGCCACAGAAGACTCGATATTATTGGCATAGCAAGTTCTGCTCTTCTCCTTTCAAAACTTGCTAAAAGCTGTATTTAAAAGAAAAGATTGGCCGGGGTAATTCACACCCTTCAATGCCAGCTTAATGTTTAGGTTAGTGGGAATCACAGAGGAATTAGGGATGGAAACTTCTTTGCTGGTGGTAGAAGCGGTCTGGTGAATTTTTAGAGAGAAGAGGCCGTCGATGTTTGAATGTAGAAAATTGTTCTGGCTGCAGCCTGCAGTATGGACTTGTTGGTGTGTGTAGCTCCCAGTGTTCTGACAGCGCGACGTTTTGGGGAAGCATGTGATTCAGCAGCTACCAGTGGGCTTCGTGCGGCGGAGATTTTGTGGCTGTTAGCGGAGTTGATAACAGAGGGTCGTTAAGAGAAGCCTGCATGCAGTAGGCAAAGGAGTAATGTTTGCCGGCGGGGGACGTGCGGCGATTAACCTGTGCGGTAGTGAAAAGGAGTTAAAAAGAAGGAAGTGTGCGGATGCGGAAAGAATGGAATAATTGTGGTAGGCTGCCGGCTGAGTAGTTTGGTGAATGTTTGGTGTGGGTCCGGCGCTGCCGATTGGATGGTGGGGCTGCAGTGTGAGTCAGATAAAAAAAAAAAAAAAAACCAGGAGTAGGATCCAATGGGACCAACTGGCATGTATAGAGGCGTGTAATGCAAAAGGGCTGTTTTTGGTAGCATCTCTCGCTTACGGCCATACCACCCTGAACACGCCCGATCTCGTCTGATCTCGGAAGCCAAGCAGGGTAGGGTCTGGTTAGTACTTGGATGGGAGACCACCTGGGAATACCAGGTGCTGTAAGCTTTTCTCACTTTTACTTTATACAGGGGGCGCTCCACTTCACGATTAATTTAAATCTATCACTCCCCTTCCATTTTACTATTTTATTTATATATTTTTATTTTCTCTCTTTCATAAAGGCAGCTTTTACACACCGTTTTACTCTAAATACTGCCTGGTAATTCTAGGTGCTGTAAGCTCTTCGTGCCTTTATTCCACCAGGGCGCGATCTTCTCACAAACTTGAAGACTGTCACTCCCCATTCACGTTTTACAACTTATTGTTAATGATAAAGAGACAGCTTTTTACACACAGTTTTAAACAAAGTACTGATATTATTCCTCTTCAACTGACCGCTTTGTTTTCTATGCAAAAACCACTTCGCCACTGAAGACTCGATATTATTGGCATAGCAAGTTCTGCTCTTCTCCTTTCAAAACTTGCTAAAAGCTGTATTTAAAAGAACAGATTGGCCGGGGTAATTCACACCCTTCAATGCCAGCTTAATGTTTAGGTTAGTGGGAATCACAGAGGAATTAGGGATGGAAACTTCTTTGCTGGTGGTAGAAGCGGTCTGGTGAATTTTTAGAGAGAAGAGGCCGTCGATGTTTGAATGTAGAAAATTGTTCTGGCTGCAGCCTGCAGTATGGACTTGTTGGTGTGTGTAGCTCCCAGTGTTCTGACAGCGTGACGTTTTGGGGAAGCATGTGATTCAGCAGCTACCAGTGGGCTTCGTGCGGTGGAGATTTTGTGGCTGTTAGCGGAGTTGATAATAGAGGGTCGTTAAGAGAAGCCTGCATGCGGTAGGCAAAGGAGTAATGTTTGCTGGCGGGGGACGTGCGGCGATTAACCTGTGCGGTAGTGAAAAGGAGTTAAAGAGAAGGAAGTGTGCGGATGCGGAAAGAATGGAATAATTGTGGTAGGCTGCCGGCTGAGTAGTTTGGTGAATGTTTGGTGTGGGTCCGGCGTTGCCGATTGGATGGTGGGGCTGCAGTGTGAGTCAGATAAAAAAAAAAAAAAAACCAGGAGTAGGATCCAATGGGACCAACTGGCATGTATAGAGGCGTGTAATGCAAAATGGCTGTTTTTGGTCGCGTCTATCGCTTATGGCCATACCACCCTGAACACGCCCGATCTCGTCTGATCTCGGAAGCTAAGCAGGGTAGGGTCTGGTTAGTACTTGGATGGGAGACCACCTGGGAATACCAGGTGCTGTAAGCTTTTCTCACTTTTACTTTATACAGGGGGCGCTCCACTTCACGATTAATTTAAATCTATCACTCCCCTTCCATTTTACTATTTTATATATATATTTTTATTTTCTCTCTTTCATAAAGGCAGCTTTTACACACCGTTTTACTCTAAATACTGCCTGGTAATTCTAGGTGCTGTAAGCTCTTCGTCCCTTTATTCCACCAGGGCGCGATCTTCTCACAAACTTGAAGACTGTCACTCCCCATTCACGTTTTACAACTTATTTGTAATGATAAAGAGACAGCTTTTTACACACAGTTTTAAACAAAGTACTGATATTATTCCTCTTCAACTGACCGCTTTGTTTTCTATGCAAAAACCACCTCGCCACAGAAGACTCGATATTATTGGCATAGCAAGTTCTGCTCTTCTCCTTTCAAAACTTGCTAAAAGCTGTATTTAAAAGAACAGATTGGCCGGGGTAATTCACACCCTTCAATGCCAGCTTAATGTTTAGGTTAGTGGGAATCACAGAGGAATTAGGGATGGAAACTTCTTTGCTGGTGGTAGAAGCGGTCTGGTGAATTTTTAGAGAGAAGAGGCCGTCGATGTTTGAATGTAGAAAATTGTTCTGGCTGCAGCCTGCAGTATGGACTTGTTGGTGTGTGTAGCTCCCAGTGTTCTAACAGCGCGACGTTTTGGGGAAGCATGTGATTCAGCAGCTACCAGTGGGCTTCGTGCGGCGGAGATTTTGTGGCTGTTAGCGGAGTTGATAACAGAGGGTCGTTAAGAGAAGCCTGCATGCAGTAGGCAAAGGAGTAATGTTTGCCGGCGGGGGACGTGCGGCGATTAACCTGTGCGGTAGTGAAAAGGAGTTAAAAAGAAGGAAGTGTGCGGATGCGGAAAGAATGGAATAATTGTGGTAGGCTGCCGGCTGAGTAGTTTGGTGAATGTTTGGTGTGGGTCCGGCGCTGCCGATTGGATGGTGGGGCTGCAGTGTGAGTCAGAAAAAAAAAAAAAAAGAACATTAGTAGGATCCAATGGGACCAACTGTCATGTATAGAGGCGTGTAATGCAAAAGGGCTCTTTTTGGTAGCATTTCTCGCTTACGGCCATACCACCCTGAACACGCCTGATCTCGTCTGATCTCGGAAGCCAAGCAGGGTAGGGTCTGGTTAGTACTTGGATGGGAGACCTCCTGGGAATACCAGGTGCTGTAAGCTTTTCTCACTTTTACTTTATACAGGGGGCGCTCCACTTCACGATTAATTTAAATCTATCACTCCCCTTCCATTTTACTATTTTATATATATATTTTTATTTTCTCTCTTTCATAAAGGCAGCTTTTACACACCGTTTTACTCTAAATACTGCCTGGTAATTCTAGGTGCTGTAAGCTCTTCGTGCCTTTATTCCACCAGGGCGCGATCTTCTCACAAACTTGAAGACTGTCACTCCCCATTCACGTTTTACAACTTATTGTTAATGATAAAGAGACAGCTTTTTACACACAGTTTTAAACAAAGTACTGATATTATTCCTCTTCAACTGACCGCTTTGTTTTCTATGCAAAAACCACTTCGCCACAGAAGACTCGATATTATTGGCATAGCAAGTTCTGCTCTTCTCCTTTCAAAACTTGCTAAAAGCTGTATTTAAAAGAACAGATTGGCCGGGGTAATTCACACCCTTCAATGCCAGCTTAATGTTTAGGTTAGTGGGAATCACAGAGGAATTAGGGATGGAAACTTCGTTGCTGGTGGTAGAAGCGGTCTGGTGAATTTTTAGAGAGAAGAGGCCGTCGATGTTTGAATGTAGAAAATTGTTCTGGCTGCAGCCTGCAGTATGGACTTGTTGGTGTGTGTAGCTCCCAGTGTTCTGACAGCGCGACGTTTTGGGGAAGCATGTGATTCAGCAGCTACCAGTGGGCTTCGTGCGGCGGAGATTTTGTGGCTGTTAGCGGAGTTGATAACAGAGGGTCGTTAAGAGAAGCCTGCATGCAGTAGGCAAAGGAGTAATGTTTGCCGGCGGGGGACGTGCGGCGATTAACCTGTGCGGTAGTGAAGAGGAGTTAAAAAGAAGGAAGTGTGCAGATGCGGAAAGAATGGAATAATTGTGGTAGGCTGCCGGCTGAGTAGTTTGGTGAATGTTTGGTGTGGGTCCGGCGCTGCCGATTGGATGGTGGGGCTGCAGTGTGAGTCAGATAAAAAAAAAAAAAAAAAACAGGAGTAGGATCCAATGGGACCAACTGGCATGTATAGAGGCGTGTAATGCAAAAGGGCTGTTTTTGGTCGCGTCTCTCGCTTATGGCCATACCACCCTGAACACGCCCGATCTCGTCTGATCTCGGAAGCTAAGCAGGGTAGGGTCTGGTTAGTACTTGGATGGGAGACCACCTGGGAATACCAGGTGCTGTAAGCTTTTCTCACTTTTACTTTATACAGGAGGCGCTCCACTTCACGATTAATTTAAATCTATCACTCCCCTTCCATTTTACTATTTTATATATATATTTTTATTTTCTCTCTTTCATAAAGGCAGCTTTTACACACCGTTTTACTCTAAATACTGCCTGGTAATTCTAGGTGCTGTAAGCTGTCCGTGCCTTTATTCCACCAGGGCGCGATCTTCTCACAAACTTGAAGACTGTCACTCCCCATTCACGTTTTACAACTTATTGTTAATGATAAAGAGACAGCTTTTTACACACAGTTTTAAACAAAGTACTGATATTATTCCTCTTCAACTGACCGCTTTGTTTTCTATGCAAAAACCACTTCGCCACAGAAGACTCGATATTATTGGCATAGCAAGTTCTGCTCTTCTCCTTTCAAAACTTGCTAAAAGCTGTATTTAAAAGAACAGATTGGCCGGGGTAATTCACACCCTTCAATGCCAGCTTAATGTTTAGGTTAGTGGGAATCACAGAGGAATTAGGGATGGAAACTTCTTTGCTGGTGGTAGAAGCGGTCTGGTGAATTTTTAGAGAGAAGAGGCCGTCGATGTTTGAATGTAGAAAATTGTTCTGGCTGCAGCCTGCAGTATGGACTTGTTGGTGTGTGTAGCTCCCAGTGTTCTGACAGCGCGACGTTTTGGGGAAGCATGTGATTCAGCAGCTACCAGTGGGCTTCGTGCGGCGGAGATTTTGTGGCTGTTAGCGGAGTTGATAACAGAGGGTCGTTAAGAGAAGCCTGCATGCAGTAGGCAAAGGAGTAATGTTTGCCGGCGGGGGACGTGCGGCGATTAACCTGTGCGGTAGTGAAAAGGAGTTAAAAAGAAGGAAGTGTGCGGATGCGGAAAGAATGGAATAATTGTGGTAGGCTGCCGGCTGAGTAGTTTGGTGACTGTTTGGTGTGGGTCCGGCGCTGCCGATTGGATGGTGGGGCTGCAGTGTGAGTCAGAAAAAAAAAAAAAAAGAACATTAGTAGGATCCAATGGGACCAACTGGCATGTATAGAGGCGTGTAATGCAAAAGGGCTCTTTTTGATAGCATTTCTCGCTTACGGCCATACCACCCTGAACACGCCCGATCTCGTCTGATCTCGGAAGCCAAGCAGGGTAGGGTCTGGTTAGTACTTGGATGGGAGACCTCCTGGGAATACCAGGTGCTGTAAGCTTTTCTCACTTTTACTTTATACAGGGGGCGCTCCACTTCACGATTAATTTAAATCTATCACTCCCCTTCCATTTTACTATTTTATATATGTATTTTTATTTTCTCTCTTTCATAAAGGCAGCTTTTACACACCGTTTTACTCTAAATACTGCCTGGTAATTCTAGGTGCTGTAAGCTCTTCGTGCCTTTATTCCACCAGGGCGCGATCTTCTCACAAACTTGAAGACTGTCACTCCCCATTCACGTTTTACAACTTATTGTTAATGATAAAGAGACAGCTTTTTACACACAGTTTTAAACAAAGTACTGATATTATTCCTCTTCAACTGACCGCTTTGTTTTCTATGCAAAAACCACTTCGCCACAGAAGACTCGATATTATTGGCATAGCAAGTTCTGCTCTTCTCCTTTCAAAACTTGCTAAAAGCTGTATTTAAAAGAACAGATTGGCCGGGGTAATTCACACCCTTCAATGCCAGCTTAATGTTTAGGTTAGTGGGAATCACAGAGGAATTAGGGATGGAAACTTCGTTGCTGGTGGTAGAAGCGGTCTGGTGAATTTTTAGAGAGAAGAGGCCGTCGATGTTTGAATGTAGAAAATTGTTCTGGCTGCAGCCTGCAGTATGGACTTGTTGGTGTGTGTAGCTCCCAGTGTTCTGACAGCGCGACGTTTTGGGGAAGCATGTGATTCAGCAGCTACCAGTGGGCTTCGTGCGGCGGAGATTTTGTGGCTGTTAGCGGAGTTGATAACAGAGGGTCGTTAAGAGAAGCCTGCATGCAGTAGGCAAAGGAGTAATGTTTGCCGGCGGGGGACGTGCGGCGATTAACCTGTGCGGTAGTGAAAAGGAGTTAAAAAGAAGGAAGTGTGCGGATGCGGAAAGAATGGAATAATTGTGGTAGGCTGCTGGCTGAGTAGTTTGGTGAATGTTTGGTGTGGTTCCGGCACTTCCGATTGGATGGTGGGGCTGCAGTGTGAGTCAGATAAAAAAAAAAAAAAAAACAGGAGTAGGATCCAATGGGACTAACTGGCTTGTATAGAGGCGTGTAATGCAAAAGGGCTGTTTTTGGTAGTTTTTCGCGCTCACGGCCATACCACCCTGAACACGCCCGATCTCGTCCGATCTCAGAAGCCAAGCAGGATAGAGTCTGGTTAGTACTTGGATGGGAGACCTACTGGGATTACCCTGTGCTGTAAGCTTTTCTCACTTTTACTTTATACAGGGGGCGCTCCACTTCTCGATTAATTTAAATCTATCACTCCCCTTCCATTTTACTATTTTATATATATATATTTTTTTTTTCTCTCATTCATAAAGGCAGCTTTTACACACCGTTTTACTCTAAATACTTCCTGGTAATTCTAGGTGCTGTAAGCTGTTCGTGCCTTTATTCCACCAGGGCGCGATCTTCTCACAAACTTGAAGACTGTCACTCCCCATTCACGTTTTACAACTTATTGTTAATGATAAAGAGACAGCTTTTTACACACAGTTTTAAACAAAGTACTGATATTATTCCTCTTCAACTGACCGCTTTGTTTTCTATGCAAAAACCACTTCGCCACAGAAGACTCGATATTATTGGCATAGCAAGTTCTGCTCTTCTCCTTTCAAAACTTGCTAAAAGCTGTATTTAAAAGAACAGATTGGCCGGGGTAATTCACACCCTTCAATGCCAGCTTAATGTTTAGGTTAGTGGGAATCACAGAGGAATTAGGGATGGAAACTTCTTTGCTGGTGGTAGAAGCTCTCTGGTGAATTTTTAGAGAGAAGAGGCCGTCGATGTTTGAATGTAGAAAATTGTTCTGGCTGCAGCCTGCAGTATGGACTTGTTGGTGTGTGTAGCTCCCAGTGTTCTGACAGCGTGACGTTTTGGGGAAGCATGTGATTCAGCAGCTACCAGTGGGCTTCGTGCGGCGGAGATTTTGTGGCTGTTAGCGGAGTTGATAATAGAGGGTCGTTAAGAGAAGCCTGCATGCGGTAGGCAAAGGAGTAATGTTTGCTGGCGGGGGACGTGCGGCGATTAACCTGTGCGGTAGTGAAAAGGAGTTAAAGAGAAGGAAGTGTGCGGATGCGGAAAGAATGGAATAATTGTGGTAGGCTGCCGGCTGAGTAGTTTGGTGAATGTTTGGTGTGGTTCCGGCACTTCCGATTGGATGGTGGGGCTGCAGTGTGAGTCAGATAAAAAAAAAAAAAAAAACAGGAGTAGGATCCAATGGGACTAACTGGCATGTATAGAGGCGTGTAATGCAAAAGGGCTGTTTTTGGTAGTTTTTCGCGCTCACGGCCATACCACCCTGAACACGCCCGATCTCGTCCGATCTCAGAAGCCAAGCAGAATAGAGTCTGGTTAGTACTTGGATGGGAGACCTACTGGGAATACCAGGTGCTGTAAGCTTTTCTCACTTTTACTTTATACAGGGGGCGCTCCACTTCACGATTAATTTAAATCTATCACTCCCCTTCCATTTTACTATTTTATATATATATTTTTATTTTCTCTCTTTCATAAAGGCAGCTTTTACACACCGTTTTACTCTAAATACTGCCTGGTAATTCTAGGTGCTGTAAGCTCTTCGTGCCTTTATTCCACCAGGGCGCGATCTTCTCACAAACTTGAAGACTGTCACTCCCCATTCACGTTTTACAACTTATTTGTAATGATAAAGAGACAGCTTTTTACACACAGTTTTAAACAAAGTACTGATATTATTCCTCTTCAACTGACCGCTTTGTTTTCTATGCAAAAACCACCTCGCCACAGAAGACTCGATATTATTGGCATAGCAAGTTCTGCTCTTCTCCTTTCAAAACTTGCTAAAAGCTGTATTTAAAAGAACAGATTGGCCGGGGTAATTCACACCCTTCAATGCCAGCTTAATGTTTAGGTTAGTGGGAATCACAGAGGAATTAGGGATGGAAACTTCTTTGCTGGTGGTAGAAGCGGTCTGGTGAATTTTTAGAGAGAAGAGGCCGTCGATGTTTGAATGTAGAAAATTGTTCTGGCTGCAGCCTGCAGTATGGACTTGTTGGTGTGTGTAGCTCCCAGTGTTCTAACAGCGCGACGTTTTGGGGAAGCATGTGATTCAGCAGCTACCAGTGGGCTTCGTGCGGCGGAGATTTTGTGGCTGTTAGCGGAGTTGATAACAGAGGGTCGTTAAGAGAAGCCTGCATGCAGTAGGCAAAGGAGTAATGTTTGCCGGCGGGGGACGTGCGGCGATTAACCTGTGCGGTAGTGAAAAGGAGTTAAAAAGAAGGAAGTGTGCGGATGCGGAAAGAATGGAATAATTGTGGTAGGCTGCCGGCTGAGTAGTTTGGTGAATGTTTGGTGTGGGTCCGGCGCTGCCGATTGGATGGTGGGGCTGCAGTGTGAGTCAGAAAAAAAAAAAAAAAGAACATTAGTAGGATCCAATGGGACCAACTGTCATGTATAGAGGCGTGTAATGCAAAAGGGCTCTTTTTGGTAGCATTTCTCGCTTACGGCCATACCACCCTGAACACGCCTGATCTCGTCTGATCTCGGAAGCCAAGCAGGGTAGGGTCTGGTTAGTACTTGGATGGGAGACCTCCTGGGAATACCAGGTGCTGTAAGCTTTTCTCACTTTTACTTTATACAGGGGGCGCTCCACTTCACGATTAATTTAAATCTATCACTCCCCTTCCATTTTACTATTTTATATATATATTTTTATTTTCTCTCTTTCATAAAGGCAGCTTTTACACACCGTTTTACTCTAAATACTGCCTGGTAATTCTAGGTGCTGTAAGCTGTCCGTGCCTTTATTCCACCAGGGCGCGATCTTCTCACAAACTTGAAGACTGTCACTCCCCATTCACGTTTTACAACTTATTGTTAATGATAAAGAGACAGCTTTTTACACACAGTTTTAAACAAAGTACTGATATTATTCCTCTTCAACTGACCGCTTTGTTTTCTATGCAAAAACCACTTCGCCACAGAAGACTCGATATTATTGGCATAGCAAGTTCTGCTCTTCTCCTTTCAAAACTTGCTAAAAGCTGTATTTAAAAGAACAGATTGGCCGGGGTAATTCACACCCTTCAATGCCAGCTTAATGTTTAGGTTAGTGGGAATCACAGAGGAATTAGGGATGGAAACTTCTTTGCTGGTGGTAGAAGCGGTCTGGTGAATTTTTAGAGAGAAGAGGCCGTCGATGTTTGAATGTAGAAAATTGTTCTGGCTGCAGCCTGCAGTATGGACTTGTTGGTGTGTGTAGCTCCCAGTGTTCTGACAGCGCGACGTTTTGGGGAAGCATGTGATTCAGCAGCTACCAGTGGGCTTCGTGCGGCGGAGATTTTGTGGCTGTTAGCGGAGTTGATAACAGAGGGTCGTTAAGAGAAGCCTGCATGCAGTAGGCAAAGGAGTAATGTTTGCCGGCGGGGGACGTGCGGCGATTAACCTGTGCGGTAGTGAAAAGGAGTTAAAAAGAAGGAAGTGTGCGGATGCGGAAAGAATGGAATAATTGTGGTAGGCTGCCGGCTGAGTAGTTTGGTGACTGTTTGGTGTGGGTCCGGCGCTGCCGATTGGATGGTGGGGCTGCAGTGTGAGTCAGAAAAAAAAAAAAAAAGAACATTAGTAGGATCCAATGGGACCAACTGGCATGTATAGAGGCGTGTAATGCAAAAGGGCTCTTTTTGATAGCATTTCTCGCTTACGGCCATACCACCCTGAACACGCCCGATCTCGTCTGATCTTGGAAGCCAAGCAGGGTAGGGTCTGGTTAGTACTTGGATGGGAGACCTCCTGGGAATACCAGGTGCTGTAAGCTTTTCTCACTTTTACTTTATACAGGGGGCGCTCCACTTCACGATTAATTTAAATCTATCACTCCCCTTCCATTTTACTATTTTATATATGTATTTTTATTTTCTCTCTTTCATAAAGGCAGCTTTTACACACCGTTTTACTCTAAATACTGCCTGGTAATTCTAGGTGCTGTAAGCTCTTCGTGCCTTTATTCCACCAGGGCGCGATCTTCTCACAAACTTGAAGACTGTCACTCCCCATTCACGTTTTACAACTTATTGTTAATGATAAAGAGACAGCTTTTTACACACAGTTTTAAACAAAGTACTGATATTATTCCTCTTCAACTGACCGCTTTGTTTTCTATGCAAAAACCACTTCGCCACAGAAGACTCGATATTATTGGCATAGCAAGTTCTGCTCTTCTCCTTTCAAAACTTGCTAAAAGCTGTATTTAAAAGAACAGATTGGCCGGGGTAATTCACACCCTTCAATGCCAGCTTAATGTTTAGGTTAGTGGGAATCACAGAGGAATTAGGGATGGAAACTTCGTTGCTGGTGGTAGAAGCGGTCTGGTGAATTTTTAGAGAGAAGAGGCCGTCGATGTTTGAATGTAGAAAATTGTTCTGGCTGCAGCCTGCAGTATGGACTTGTTGGTGTGTGTAGCTCCCAGTGTTCTGACAGCGCGACGTTTTGGGGAAGCATGTGATTCAGCAGCTACCAGTGGGCTTCGTGCGGCGGAGATTTTGTGGCTGTTAGCGGAGTTGATAACAGAGGGTCGTTAAGAGAAGCCTGCATGCAGTAGGCAAAGGAGTAATGTTTGCCGGCGGGGGACGTGCGGCGATTAACCTGTGCGGTAGTGAAAAGGAGTTAAAAAGAAGGAAGTGTGCGGATGCGGAAAGAATGGAATAATTGTGGTAGGCTGCTGGCTGAGTAGTTTGGTGAATGTTTGGTGTGGGTCCGGCGCTGCCGATTGGATGGTGGGGCTGCAGTGTGAGTCAGATAAAAAAAAAAAAAAAGAATATTAGTAGGATCCAATGGGACCAACTGGCATGTATAGAGGCGTGTAATGCAAAAGGGCTGTTTTTGGTAGCATCTCTCGCTTACGGCCATACCACCCTGAACACGCCCGATCTCGTCTGATCTCGGAAGCCAAGCAGGGTAGGGTCTGGTTTGTACTTGGATGGGAGACCTCCTGGAAATACCAGGTGCTGTAAGCTTTTCTCACTTTTACTTTATACAGGGGGCGCTCCACTTCACGATTAATTTAAATCTATCACTCCCCTTCCATTTTACTATTTTATATATATATATATATTTTTCTCTCATTCATAAAGGCAGCTTTTACACACCGTTTTACTCTAAATACTTCCTGGTAATTCTAGGTGCTGTAAGCTGTTCGTGCCTTTATTCCACCAGGGCGCGATCTTCTCACAAACTTGAAGACTGTCACTCCCCATTCACGTTTTACAACTTATTGTTAATGATAAAGAGACAGCTTTTTACACACAGTTTTAAAGAAAGTACTGATATTATTCCTCTTCAACTGACCGCTTTGTTTTCTATGCAAAAACCACTTCGCCACAGAAGACTCGATATTATTGGCATAGCAAGTTCTGCTCTTCTCCTTTCAAAACTTGCTAAAAGCTGTATTTAAAAGAACAGATTGGCCGGGGTAATTCACACCCTTCAATGCCAGCTTAATGTTTAGGTTAGTGGGAATCACAGAGGAATTAGGGATGGAAACTTCTTTGCTGGTGGTAGAAGCGGTCTGGTGAATTTTTAGAGAGAAGAGGCCGTCGATGTTTGAATGTAGAAAATAGTTCTGGCTGCAGCCTGCAGTATGGACTTGTTGGTGTGTGTAGCTCCCAGTGTTCTGACAGCGCAACGTTTTGGGGAAGCATGTGATTCAGCAGCTACCAGTGGGCTTGGTGCGGCGGAGATTTTGTGGCTGTTAGCGGAGTTGATAACAGAGGGTCGTTAAGAGAAGCCTGCATGCAGTAGGCAAAGGAGTAATGTTTGCCGGCGGGGGACGTGCGGCGATTAACCTGTGCGGTAGTGAAAAGGAGTTAAAAAGAAGGAAGTGTGCGGATGCGGAAAGAATGGAATAATTGTGGTAGGCTGCCGGCTGAGTAGTTTGGTGAATGTTTGGTGTGGGTCCGGCGCTGCCGATTGGATGGTGGTGCTGCAGTGTGAGTCAGATAAAAAAAAAAAAAAAACCAGGAGTATGATCCAATGGGACTAACTGGCATGTATAGACGCGTGTAATGCAAAAGGGCTGTTTTTGGTCATGTCTCTCGCTTATGGCCATACCACCCTGAACACGCCCGATCTCATCCGATCTCGGAAGCCAAGCAGGGTAGGGTCTGGTTAGTACTTGGATGGGAGACCTCCTGGGAATACCAGGTGCTCTAAGCTTTTCTCACTTTTACTTTATACAGGGGGCGCTCCACTTCACGATTAATTTAAATCTATCACTCCCCTTCCATTTTACTATTTTATATATATATATATATATTTTTCTCTCATTCATAAAGGCAGCTTTTACACACCATTTTACTTTAAATACTTCCTGGTAATTCTAGGTGCTGTAAGCTGTTCGTGCCTTTATTCCACCAGGGCGCGATCTTCTCACAAACTTGAAGACTGTCACTCCCCATTCACGTTTTACAACTTATTGTTAATGATAAAGAGACAGCTTTTTACACACAGTTTTAAACAAAGTACTGATATTATTCCTCTTCAACTGACCGCTTTGTTTTCTATGCAAAAACCACTTCGCCACAGAAGACTCGATATTATTGGCATAGCAAGTTCTGCTCTTCTCCTTTCAAAACTTGCTAAAAGCTGTATTTAAAAGAACAGATTGGCCGGGGTAATTCACACCCTTCAATGCCAGCTTAATGTTTAGGTTAGTGGGAATCACAGAGGAATTAGGGATGGAAACTTCGTTGCTGGTGGTAGAAGCGGTCTGGTGAATTTTTAGAGAGAAGAGGCCGTCGATGTTTGAATGTAGAAAATTGTTCTGGCTGCAGCCTGCAGTATGGACTTGTTGGTGTGTGTAGCTCCCAGTGTTCTGACAGCGCGACGTTTTGGGGAAGCATGTGATTCAGCAGCTACCAGTGGGCTTCGTGCGGCGGAGATTTTGTGGCTGTTAGCGGAGTTGATAACAGAGGGTCGTTAAGAGAAGCCTGCATGCAGTAGGCAAAGGAGTAATGTTTGCCGGCGGGGGACGTGCGGCGATTAACCTGTGCGGTAGTGAAAAGGAGTTAAAAAGAAGGAAGTGTGCGGATGCGGAAAGAATGGAATAATTGTGGTAGGCTGCTGGCTGAGTAGTTTGGTGAATGTTTGGTGTGGGTCCGGCGCTGCCGATTGGATGGTGGGGCTGCAGTGTGAGTCAGATAAAAAAAAAAAAAAAGAATATTAGTAGGATCCAATGGGACCAACTGGCATGTATAGAGGCGTGTAATGCAAAAGGGCTGTTTTTGGTAGCATCTCTCGCTTACGGCCATACCACCCTGAACACGCCCGATCTCGTCTGATCTTGGAAGCCAAGCAGGGTAGGGTCTGGTTTGTACTTGGATGGGAGACCTCCTGGAAATACCAGGTGCTGTAAGCTTTTCTCACTTTTACTTTATACAGGGGGCGCTCCACTTCACGATTAATTTAAATCTATCACTCCCCTTCCATTTCACTATTTTATATATATATATATATATATTTTTTTTTCTCTCATTCATAAAGGCAGCTTTTAGAAACCGTTTTACTCTAAATACTTCCTGGTAATTCTAGGTGCTGTAAGCTGTTCGTGCCTTTATTCCACCAGGGCGCGATCTTCTCACAAACTTGAAGACTGTCACTCCCCATTCACGTTTTACAACTTATTGTTAATGATAAAGAGACAGCTTTTTACAAACAGTTTTAAACAAAGTACTGATATTATTCCTCTTCAACTGACCGCTTTGTTTTCTATGCAAAAACCACTTCGCCACAGAAGACTCGATATTATTGGCATAGCAAGTTCTGCTCTTCTCCTTTCAAAACTTGCTAAAAGCTGTATTTAAAAGAACAGATTGGCCGGGGTAATTCACACACTTCAATGCCAGCTTAATGTTTAGGTTAATGGGAATCACAGAGGAATTAGGGATGGAAACTTCTTTGCTGGTGGTAGAAGCGGTCTGGTGAATTTTTAGAGAGAAGAGGCCGTCGATGTTTGAATGTAGAAAATTGTTCTGGCTGCAGCCTGCAGTATGGACTTGTTGGTGTGTGTAGCTCCCAGTGTTCTGACAGCGCGATGTTTTGGGGAAGCATCTGATTCAGCAGCTACCAGTGGGCTTCGTGCGGCGGAGATTTTGTGGCTGTTAGCGGAGTTGATAACAGAGGGTCGTTAAGAGAAGCCTGCATGCAGTAGGCAAAGGAGTAATGTTTGCCGGCGGGGGACGTGCGGCGATTAACCTGTGCGGTAGTGAAAAGGAGTTAAAAAGAAGGAAGTGTGCGGATGCGGAAAGAATGGAATAATTGTGGTAGGCTGCCGGCTGAGTAGTTTGGTGAATGTTTGGTGTGGGTCCGGCGCTGCCGATTGGATGGTGGTGCTGCAGTGTGAGTCAGATAAAAAAAAAAAAAACCAGGAGTATGATCCAATGGGACTAACTGGCATGTATAGAGGCGTGTAATGCAAAAGGGCTGTTTTTGGTCACGTCTCTCGCTTATGGCCATACCACCCTGAACACGCCCGATCTCATCTGATCTCGGAAGCCAAGCAGGGTAGGGTCTGGTTAGTACTTGGATGGGAGACCTCCTGGGAATACCAGGTGCTGTAAGCTTTTCTCACTTTTACTTTATACAGGGGGCGCTCCACTTCACGATTAATTTAAATCTATCACTCCCCTTCCATTTTACTATTTTATATATATATATATTTTTCTCTCATTCATAAAGGCAGCTTTTACACACCATTTTACTTTAAATACTTCCTGGTAATTCTAGGTGCTGTAAGCTGTTCGTGCCTTTATTCCACCAGGGCGCGATCTTCTCACAAACTTGAAGACTGTCACTCCCCATTCACGTTTTACAACTTATTGTTAATGATAAAGAGACAGCTTTTTACACACAGTTTTAAACAAAGTACTGATATTATTCCTCTTCAACTGACCGCTTTGTTTTCTATGCAAAAACCACTTCGCCACAGAAGACTCGATATTATTGGAATAGCAAGTTCTGCTCTTCTCCTTTCAAAACTTGCTAAAAGCTGTATTTAAAAGAACAGATTGGCCGGGGTAATTCACACCCTTCAATGCCAGCTTAATGTTTAGGTTAGTGGGAATCACAGAGGAATTAGGGATGGAAACTTCTTTGCTGGTGGTAGAAGCGGTCTGGTGAATTTTTAGAGAGAAGAGGCCGTCGATGTTTGAATGTAGAAAATTGTTCTGGCTGCAGCCTGCAGTATGGACTTGTTGGTGTGTGTAGCTCCCAGTGTTCTGACAGCGCGATGTTTTGGGGAAGCATGTGATTCAGCAGCTACCAGTGGGCTTCGTGCGGCGGAGATTTTGTGGCTGTTAGCGGAGTTGATAAAAGAGGGTCGTTAATAGAAGCCTGCATGCAGTAGGCAAAGGAGTAATGTTTGCCGGCGGGGGACGTGCGGCGATTAACCTGTGCGGTAGTGAAAAGGAGTTAAAAAGAAGGAAGTGTGCGGATGCTGTCACGGGACGTGGTGCGCGAGCGCGGAGGAGAGCGGCGAAGGTGCGGAAGGAGGAAGCAGGCAGGCAGGATACGGGACGAACGGGGTTTAATTGGGAATACGAGGATCTCACGCACACAAACATCCATGAACATCAATGACAGACAAAGCAAACTGGGGAGACCAGGACTTAAATACACGGAACAAGGCAGCAGGAAACAAGACATGACTGGGCAGGATCAGGAAATCACACGTGGGTAATTAGGGGGCGTGGCACACACGAGGAGCGGACGAGCCGGCCATGACAGAACCCCCCCCCCAAAGGCGCGCTACACCGGGCGCGCCAAGGAAGGGGGCGACGGACGGGACAAGGCAGAACAGGACCTGGAAAACAAGAACAGAATTAACGCACGACGGGGAACAGGACCGAAGCACAAAACAAGGCAAGAGACAGAACATAGGACAGGAGCAGACAAAGGGCCGGGAAAGCGGAGAGACAGATCAGAAAGGGAGACACAGAGGGAACAGGCGGGACAAAAGGACTGGGAGTGAACGGAGGGAAGCCAGAGGGAGAAGGAGGAACACAAGGAGCGAAGGGACGAGGGACAAAGGCGGAAGGAGGAGAAAAGACAGGCGGGACAGAGACGGGAAAGAAGGGAGAGAAGGAGGGGGAAGGAAGGGGAGCCCGAGGGAGCCCCAGCGGGCGACGGGCGGCAGCCGGAGGGGCCGCAGGTGGCCGGGAGGCCGGAGCCGGAGGGGATCGAGAAGGGGCAGAGGAGACAGGGCGAGGGACCCGCGGAGGGGCCAGGGAGGGAGCAGGAGGGAGCACCAGGGAAGGGGACGAGGGAGCTGGAAGGGGCCAGGGCGATTGCACGGAGGAGGGGGGAGCCGCAGCAGGCGGCGATGTCCGGGGGAGGGCCGGAGGTAGGGGCCCCGCAGGCGACCGACCAGGACCCGGAGAGGGGAGCGAGGCAGGGCGACGAGGCACCGGAGAGGGACCCGCAGGCGACAGCCGACCCGGAGGGCCAGGACCCGCAGGCGCCAACCGAGCCCCAGCGCAGGCGAGGCAGGGCGAGCCAGGGGGCAGGGCGGGCGGGACCCCAGCCCTGCGTCTGTGTCCCCTCCCTTTACGGGACACAGACATGACCCCAGGTCGGGGTCGAGTTCGCCGGGGCGAGGGAGAAACTGTCACAGGGGGAGAAGGGACAGGAGCGCGGTCAGGAGCTGCAGATGGCTGCAGTGGGGGCGCCTGGACAGGAACAGGAGCGCGGTCCGGAACAGGAGCGCGGTCAGGAACAGGAGCTGGCTGCAGTGGGGGCGCCTGCCCGGGAGCTGCAGCAGGCGGCTGCAGAGGGGGCGCCTCTGCAGGAACTGGAGCGCGGTCAGGAACAGGAGGTGGCTGCAGTGGGGGCGCCGGCCCGGGAGCGGGGTCCGCCGGCAATGGCGGCTGCACGGGAGCGGGGTCCGCCGGCAATGGCGGCTGCACGGGAGCGGGGTCCGCCGGCAATGGCGGCTGCGCGGGAGCGCAAGCCGCAGGTGGAGGAAGCTGCGCAGATCTACCGGACAGCGGCGATGGCTGCTCCGGCTGCGCAGGTTGCAGAGGCTGGCGCTGCGCTGATAGCGCAGGCAGAACTGGCACGTCCTGGGAGGGGGAGACGGGCGCGGTCCTCTTCGGGACCCGGGGTATCGAGTCCCTTACGGCCCTAATACCTCCCCAATTAGCCAGGTATTCGGGCCGGTGATTATACCGGTACAGGGGCGGTAGTTCATCCGGAGCGAACGGCTCCAGCTCGGGATACGAGAAAGGAATGTCCTCCTCGTCGCTGCTGGAAGCCCCGACTCTCACCATGAAGTGGACTCCCCTATGGAACGGGTCAGGGACGGAGCCCTGGACGAGCCCCTCTCTCTCGTCCTCAGCGAAAGACCAGGAGTCGGCGAGGGAGCATGTGCCCAGTCGGATGGGCTCAGGCAGGGGCTTCCTTCTCCTCTGCTTCCTCCTTTTCTTCTGGTCCGTCATTCTGTCACGGGACGTGGTGCGCGAGCGCGGAGGAGAGCGGCGAAGGTGCGGAAGGAGGAAGCAGGCAGGCAGGATACAGGACGAACGGGGTTTAATTGGGAATACGAGGATCTCACGCACACAAACATCCATGAACATCAATGACAGACAAAGCAAACTGGGGAGACCAGGACTTAAATACACGGAACAAGGCAGCAGGAAACAAGACACGACTGGGCAGGATCAGGAAATCACACGTGGGTAATTAGGGGGCGTGGCACACACGAGGAGCGGACGAGCCGGGCATGACAGATGCGGAAAGAATGGAATAATTGTGGTAGGCTGCCGGCTGAGTAGTTTGGTAAATGTTTGGTGTGGGTCCGGCGCTGCCGATTGGATGGTGGGGCTGCAGTGTGAGTCAGATAAAAAAAAAAAAAAGAACATTAGTAGGATCCAATGGGACCAACTGGCATGTATAGAGGCGTGTAATGCAAAAGGGCTGTTTTTGGTAGCATCTCTCGCTTATGGCCATACCACCCTGAACGCGCCCGATCTCGTCTGATCTCGGAAGCTAAGCAGGGTAGGGTGTGGTTAGTACTTGGATGGGAGACCTCCTGGGAATACCAGGTGCTGTAAGCTTTTCTCACTTTTACTTTATACAGGGGGCGCTCCACTTCACGATTAATTTAAATCTATCACTCCCCTTCCATTTTACTATTTTATATATATATATATATTTCTCTCATTCATAAAGGCAGCTTTTACACACCGTTTTACTATAAATACTTCCTGGTAATTCTAGGTGCTGTAAGCTGTTCGTGCCTTTATTCCACCAGGCCGCGATCTTCTCACAAACTTGAAGACTGTCACTCCCCATTCACGTTTTACAACTTATTGTTAATGATAAAGAGACAGCTTTTTACAGACAGTTTTAAACAAAGTACTGATATTATTCCTCTTCAACTGACCGCTTTGTTTTCTATGCAAAAACCACTTCGCCACAGAAGACTCGATATTATTGGCATAGCAAGTTCTGCTCTTCTCCTTTCAAAACTTGCTAAAAGCTGTATTTAAAAGAACAGATTGGCCGGGGTAATTCACACCCTTCAATGCCAGCTTAATGTTTAGGTTAGTGGGAATCACAGAGGAATTAGGGATGGAAACTTCTTTGCTGGTGGTAGAAGCGGTCTGGTGAATTTTTAGAGAGAAGAGGCCGTCGATGTTTGAATGTAGAAAATTGTTCTGGCTGCAGCCTGCAGTATGGACTTGTTGGTGTGTGTAGCTCCCAGTGTTCTGACAGCGCGACGTTTTGGGGAAGCATGTGATTCAGCAGCTACCAGTGGGCTTCGTGCGGCGGAGATTTTGTGGCTGTTAGCGGAGTTGATAACAGAGGGTCGTTAAGAGAAGCCTGCATGCAGTAGGCAAAGGAGTAATGTTTGCCGGCGGGGGACGTGCGGCGATTAACCTGTGCGGTAGTGAAAAGGAGTTAAAAAGAAGGAAGTGTGCGGATGCGGAAAGAATGGAATAATTGTGGTAGGCTGCCGGCTGAGTAGTTTGGTGAATGTTTGGTGTGGGTCCGGCGCTGCCGATTGGATGGTGGGGCTGCAGTGTGAGTCAGATAAAAAAAAAAAAGAACATTAGTAGTATCCAATGGGACCAACTGGCATGTATAGAGGCGTGTAATGCAAAAGGGCTGTTTTTGGTAGCATCTCTCGCTTACGGCCATACCACCCTGAACACGCCTGATCTCGTCTGATCTTGGAAGCTAAGCAGGGTAGGGTCTGGTTAGTACTTGGATGGGAGACCACCTGGGAATACCAGGTGCTGTAAGCTTTTCTCACTTTTACTTTATACAGGGGGCGCTCCACTTCACGATTAATTTAAATCTATCACTCCCCTTCCATTTTACTATTTTATATATATATTTTTTTTTTTCTCTCATTCATAAAGGCAGCTTTTAGAAACCGTTTTACTCTAAATACTTCCTGGTAATTCTAGGTGCTGTAAGCTGTTCGTGCCTTGATTCCACCAGGGCGCGATCTTCTCACAAACTTGAAGACTGTCACTCCCCATTCACGTTTTACAACTTATTGTTAATGATAAAGAGACAGCTTTTTACACACAGTTTTAAACAAAGTACTGATATTATTCCTCTTCAACTGACCGCTTTGTTTTCTATGCAAAAACCACTTCGCCACAGAAGACTCGATATTATTGGCATAGCAAGTTCTGCTCTTCTCCTTTCAAAACTTGCTAAAAGCTGTATTTAAAAGAACAGATTGGCCGGGGTAATTCACACCCTTCAATGCCAGCTTAATGTTTAGGTTAGTGGGAATCACAGAGGAATTAGGGATGGAAACTTCTTTGCTGGTGGTAGAAGCGGTCTGGTGAATTTTTAGAGAGAAGAGGCCGTCGATGTTTGAATGTAGAAAATAGTTCTGGCTGCAGCCTGCAGTATGGACTTGTTGGTGTGTGTAGCTCCCAGTGTTCTGACAGCGCGACGTTTTGGGGAAGCATGTGATTCAGCAGCTACCAGTGGGCTTCGTGCGGCGGAGATTTTGTGGCTGTTAGCGGAGTTGATAACAGAGGGTCGTTAAGAGAAGCCTGCATGCAGTAGGCAAAGGAGTAATGTTTGCCGGCGGGGGACGTGCGGCGATTAACCTGTGCGGTAGTGAAAAGGAGTTAAAAAGAAGGAAGTGTGCAGATGCGGAAAGAATGGAATAATTGTGGTAGGCTGCCGGCTGAGTAGTTTGGTGAATGTTTGGTGTGGATCCGGCGCTGCCGATTGGATGGTGGGGCTGCAGTGTGAGTCAGATAAAAAAAAAAATAAAACCAGGAGTAGGATCCAATGGGACTAACTGGCATGTATAGACGCGTGTAATGCAAAAGGGCTGTTTTTGGTAGCATCTCTCGCTTATGGCCATACCACCCTGAACACGCCCGATCTTGTCTGATCTCGGAAGCCAAGCAGGGTAGGGTCTGGTTAGTACTTGGATGGGAGACCTCCTGGGAATACCAGGTGCTATAAGCCTTTCTCACTTTTACTTTATACAGGGGGCGCTCCACTTCACGATTAATTTAAATCTATCACTCCCCTTCCATTTTACTATTTTATATATATATATTTTTTTTTTCTCTCATTCCTAAAGGCAGCTTTTAGAAACCGTTTTACTCTAAATACTTCCTGGTAATTCTAGGTGCTGTAAGCTGTTCGTGCCTTTATTCCACCAGGGAGCGATCTTCTCACAAACTTGAAGACTGTCACTCCCCATTCACGTTTTACAACTTATTGTTAATGATAAAGAGACAGCTTTTTACACACAGTTTTAAACAAAGTACTGATATTATTCCTCTTCAACTGACCGCTTTGTTTTCTATGCAAAAACCACTTCGCCACAGAAGACTCGATATTATTGGCATGGCAAGTTCTGCTCTTCTCCTTTCAAAACTTGCTAAAAGCTGTATTTAAAAGAACAGATTGGCCGGGGTAATTCACACCCTTCAATGCCAGCTTAATGTTTAGGTTAGTGGGAATCACAGAGGAATTAGGGATGGAAACTTCTTTGCTGGTGGTAGAAGCGGTCTGGTGAATTTTTAGAGAGAAGAGGCCGTCGATGTTTGAATGTAGAAAATTGTTCTGGCTGCAGCCTGCAGTATGGACTTGTTGGTGTGTGTAGCTCCCAGTGTTCTGACAGCGCGACGTTTTGGGGAAGCATGTGATTCAGCAGCTACCAGTGGGCTTCGTGCGGCGGAGATTTTGTGGCTGTTAGCGGAGTTGATAACAGAGGATCGTTAAGAGAAGCCTACATGCAGTAGGCAAAGGAGTAATGTTTGCTGGCGGGGGACGTGCGGCGATTAACCTGTGCGGTAGTGAAAAGGAGTTAAAAAGAAGGAAGTGTGCGGATGCGGAAAGAATGGAATAATTGTGGTAGGCTGCCGGCTGAGTAGTTTGGTGAATGTTTGGTGTGGGTCCGGCGCTGCCGATTGGATGGTGGGGCTGCAGTGTGAGTCAGATAAAAAAAAAAAAAAAACCAGGAGTAGGATCCAATGGGACTAACTGGCATGTATAGACGCGTGTAATGCAAAAGGGCTGTTTTTGGTAGCATCTCTCGCTTACGGCCATACCACCCTGAACAGGCCTGATCTCGGAAGCCAAGCAGGGTAGGGTCTGGTTAGTACTTGGATGGGAGACCTCCTGGGAATACCAGGTGCTGTAAGCCTTTCTCACTTTTACTTTATACAGGGGGCGCTCCACTTCACGATTAATTTAAATCTATCACTCCCCTTCCATTTTACTATTTTATATATATATATATATTTCTCTCATTCATAAAGGCAGCTTTTACACACCGTTTTACTATAAATACTTCCTGGTAATTCTAGGTGCTGTAAGCTGTTCGTGCCTTTATTCCACCAGGGCGCGATCTTCTCACAAACTTGAAGACTGTCACTCCCCATTCACGTTTTACAACTTATTGTTAATGATAAAGAGACAGCTTTTTACACACAGTTTTAAACAAAGTACTAATATAATTCCTCTTCAACTCCCTGCTTTGTTTTCTATGCAAAAACTACTTCGCCACAGAAGACTCGATATTATTGGCATAGCAAGTTCTGCTCTTCTACTTTCAAAACTTGCTAAAAGCTGTATTTAAAAGAACAGATTGGCCGGGGTAATTCACACCCTTCAATGCCAGCTTAATGTTTAGGTTAGTGGGAATCACAGAGGAATTAGGGATGGAAACTTCTTTGCTGGTGGTAGAAGCGGTCTGGTGAATTTTTAGAGAGAAGAGGCCGTCGATGTTTGAATGTAGAAAATTGTTCTGGCTGCAGCCTGCAGTATGGACTTGTTGGTGTGTGTAGCTCCCAGTGTTCTGACAGCGCGACGTTTTGGGGAAGCATGTGATTCAGCAGCTACCAGTGGGCTTCGTGCGGCGGAGATTTTGTGGCTGTTAGCGGAGTTGATAACAGAGGGTCGTTAAGAGAAGCCTGCATGCAGTAGGCAAAGGAGTAATGTTTGCCGGCGGGGGACGTGCGGCGATTAACCTGTGCGGTAGTGAAAAGGAGTTAAAAAGAAGGAAGTGTGCGGATGCGGAAAGAATGGAATAATTGTGGTAGGCTGCCGGCTGAGTAGTTTGGTGAATGTTTGGTGTGGGTCCGGCGCTGCCGATTGGATGGTGGGGCTGCAGTGTGAGTCAGATAAAAAAAAAAAAAAAACCAGGAGTAGGATCCAATGGGACTAACTGGCATGTATAGACGCGTCTAATGCAAAAGGGCTGTTTTTGGTAGCATCTCTCGCTTACGGCCATACCACCCTGAACACGCCTGATCTCGTCTGATCTCGGAAGCCAAGCAGGGTAGGGTCTGGTTAGTACTTGGATGGGAGACCTCCTGGGAATACCAGGTGCTGTAAGCCTTTCTCACTTTTACTTTATACAGGGGGCGCTCCACTTCACGATTAATTTAAATCTATCACTCCCCTTCCATTTTACTATTTTATATATATATATTTTTTTTTCTCTCATTCATAAAGGCAGCTTTTAGAAACCGTTTTACTCTAAATACTTCCTGGTAATTCTAGGTGCTGTAAGCTGTTCGTGCCTTTATTCCACCAGGGCGCGATCTTCTCACAAACTTGAAGACTGTCACTCCCCATTCACGTTTTACAACTTATTGTTAATGATAAAGAGACAGCTTTTTACACACAGTTTTAAACAAAGTACTAATATAATTCCTCTTCAACTCCCCGCTTTGTTTTCTATGCAAAAACCACTTCGCCACAGAAGACTCGATATTATTGGCATAGCAAGTTCTGCTCTTCTCCTTTCAAAACTTGCTAAAAGCTGTATTTAAAAGAACAGATTGGCCGGGGTAATTCACACCCTTCAATGCCAGCTTAATGTTTAGGTTAGTGGGAATCACAGAGGAATTAAGGATGGAAACTTCTTTGCTGGTGGTAGAAGCGGTCTGGTGAATTTTTAGAGAGAAGAGGCCGTCGATGTTTGAATGTAGAAAATTGTTCTGCTTGCAGCCTGCAGTATGGACTTGTTGGTGTGTGTAGCTCCCAGTGTTCTGACAGCGCGACGTTTTGGGGAAGCATGTGATTCAGCAGCTACCAGTGGGCTTCGTGCGGTGGAGATTTTGTGGCTGTTAGCGGAGTTGATAACAGAGGGTCGTTAAGAGAAGCCTGCATGCAGTAGGCAAAGGAGTAATGTTTGCCGGCGGGGGACGTGCGGCGATTAACCTGTGCGGTAGTGAAAAGGAGTTAAAAAGAAGGAAGTGTGCGGATGCGGAAAGAATGGAATAATTGTGGTAGGCTGCCGGCTGAGTAGTTTGGTGAATGTTTGGTGTGGGTCCGGCGCTGCCGATTGGATGGTGGGGCTGCAGTGTGAGTCAGATAAAAAAAAAAAAAAAACCAGGAGTAGGATCCAATGGGACTAACTGGCATGTATAGACGCGTGTAATGCAAAAGGGCTGTTTTTGGTAGCATCTCTCGCTTACGGCCATACCACCCTGAACACGCCCGATCTCGTCTGATCTCGGAAGCCAAGCAGCGTAGGGTCTGGTTAGTACTTGGATGGGAGACCTCCTGGGAATACCAGGTGCTGTAAGCCTTTCTCACTTTTACTTTATACAGGGGGCGCTCCACTTCACGATTAATTTAAATCTATCACTCCCCTTCCATTTTACTATTTTATATATATATATTTTTTTTTTCTCTCATTCATAAAGGCAGCTTTTAGAAACCGTTTTACTCTAAATACTTCCTGGTAATTCTAGGTGCTGTAAGCTGTTCGTGCCTTTATTCCACCAGGGCGCGATCTTCTCACAAACTTGAAGACTGTCACTCCCCATTCACGTTTTACAACTTATTGTTAATGATAAAGAGACAGCTTTTTACACACAGTTTTAAACAAAGTACTGATATTATTCCTCTTCAACTGACCGCTTTGTTTTCTATGCAAAAACCACTTCGCCACAGAAGACTCGATATTATTGGTGTTAGCAGAAATACATGCTACAGCAGTTATGGCGTGTAAAATGCTATACTAAACCGAATGTATACATCTTTTATGGAGGACTGACACACACACGTTAAACTCCTGTCTCTTTACCGTCAAGAAGAAAAAACTTTATTAACACTTTTACAACATCGGCTTAGCTCACAGCTGCCACCCATCGGTCATCAATACAAACTCTTTCACATATATACACTTCACAATTTGAGAGCACATTATTCATTTCTGTCAACATCCCCACTTGCTCTCACATTATCACCTTCAAAGAAAAATACAGTAGGTTCTATTTTCTCTTTACATCATATACACTCTCTTGTGTACATCTACTCTCCAAACATAAACTTTGCAAACTTAATCAACTTAAATGTTGTTGCAGGCTTTGTCATCACATCTGCTATCATTTGTTCAGTAGGGCAATAGATCAAACGTATTTTTCCATCATTCAATGATGACCTAACAAAATGGTATTTTATATCTACATGTTTGCATCTTTGTCTGCTTACCGGATTTTTCGCCAATGCAATCGCACCCTGATTATCTTCATATATCACAGGTGGTGCGTACTGATATCCATCAATACCTTCTAACAGCTGAACTAGGTACATGCATTCTTGTGTAGTTGCAGCTAAAGCCATATATTCTGCCTCACACGTAGACAGTGCCACAGTTGGTTGCTTTTTGGTTTTCCATGAAACCAAAGGACCGTTCACATTTAGGCTCACACAAAAACCTGTTGTGCTGCGTCTATCGGCTACATCGGCCGCCCAGTCCGCATCACTGTAAGCATAAATTCCCAGTTTGTCACTGTCACTTCTTCTGTAACACAACTCTTTTTCAGATGTGCCTTTTAGATATCTCAGTGTGTGTTTAACTGTACACCATTGCTCTTCTGTCGGTTCTGTAAAGTACTGAGACAGTTTACTAACAATAAAACTTAGATCTGGTCTTGTACATGTAGCTAGATAGATAAGGCTACCTACAACCTCTCTGTATTTCTTGACATGTTGCATCACTTCCGTATCACAATGGTAGCTCAAATTCTGTTCACAAGGAGTCATTCTTGGTTTACAATGTTGCATATCAAATCTTTCTAGAATTTTCTCCACATATCTCTTCTGCGACATTTTTACACATTCATGGTCTTGCTCAAAATCAATACCAAGAAAATGTTTCAGTCTGCCCATGTCTTTCATTTTAAATTTTCCAGTGAGCATTTCCTTCACAATCTTTAGTGCATTTTCGTCACTGGCAGCAATGATCAAGTCATCTACCCACACAACCATAATCACTTTCTCAGTTGTTGTTTCTTTAGTGTAAACACAATGATCCACCTGATTTTTTACAAATCCATTATCAATCAGAAATTCGTTTAACATTGTATTCCAGTTTCTTCCTGATTGTTTTAGACCATATAGTGATTTTTTCAGTTTACACACTAATTTCTTATTAGTTTTGCATTTGATCTCATAACCTTCTGGCTGTTCAATGTAGATCTCACAATCTATGGGTGCATGCAAGTAAGCAGTTTTCACATCCATCTGATGTAAGATCAGGTTATCCTGTACTGCTTTCTGCATTATTACCCTGATGCTAGTCATATTGGCAGTAGGAGAAAATGTTTCCTCATAGTCAATTCCCATTTTCTGATTGTATCCTTTGGCTACAAATCGTGCTTTGAATTTATCAGACCCATCAACATCTTTCTTAACTGCATATACCCATCTACCCCCCACTGCTTTCTTACCCTCAGGTAAGCTGGTTAAGGTAAATGTGTCATTATCTTTCAATGACTGCATTTCTTCATCCATTGCTTTACACCACTCTTTTGAGTTTGGTGAATTAACAGCTTCCCTAAATGAGAGGGGTACATTACATATAACTTTGTAACAGAAATCTATGTTAGTCAGAATTTGGTCATCATTCTCTTTTCCCAATACATAATCACTTAAATAAGCAGGTTTCTGTCTCACTCGAGAGGGGTATCGCCTGGGATTGTTATCGGTCTCATCTACCTGTGGTTGAGCCGCCTGTGGCTGTGTTTTCTCAGGAGCATTTACTGGAACCTGGTCTTGTGTATGCCCTGAACTCACACTGGTATTTTGTTTAGTCTTACTAACGCCGTTCAACATTTCCAAATCGTCATCAATGTCCGTCTGTGTTTCCCGCTCTACTTTAGTCTTGGTCATGAATTTCACCAATCTGTGTTTCTGTACCTTCCCATTTTGAGGATAGTAAACCATATAAGCTGGGCTATTTTTGTCATACCCAACAAAGATTCCTTTCTCACATTTTGGATCAAGCTTTCTTTTGTCCTGTTTATAGGCATAACACACTGACCCAAACTTCTGCATCCTAGAGAGATCAGGTCGCCTCCCTGTTAGTATTAAGTAAGGTGTCTGTCCTGTGCGTCTGTTATAGCATCTGTTTCTTATTACAGCTGCCGTCTGTACTGCATAGGTCCACAAATCTTTTGGCAATTCACTCTCTATCAACATGCACCGTGCCATATCAAACAATGTCCGCCAATTTCTCTCAGCAGTTCCATTCTGATGAGGCGAGTATGGAGCTGAGGTCTCATGTCTAATCCTATTTTTGCTGAGTAGAGTTTGGTAATTCCTTCCTGTGAACTCTGTACCGTTATCTGACCTAATGCGTTTAATTGTCCCATATGGGGCAGTATCTGCAAGAAATTTTTCTGTTGCAGACGTTGTGTCACTCTTATTTTTCAAAAAGTATACAAAAATCGTACTGGAGTAATCATCAGTGAATGACAATGCAAATCTGTACCCATCTCTAGACTCCGGCTCTATTGGACCAGCCAAATCGGTGTGCACTAACTCAAGAGCTGTTTTGGCCCTTACATCTGGCTCCCTGTTACGCGTCTGAGCAAATTTTCCCTGGATACACACCTCACAGGGTAGTACTGGTTTGTCTGGTGTACCTTTGATTGTCATACCATCAACAACTCCCTGTAATTTCTGAATGTCATCATAATTACAGTGCCCCAAAATCTCATGCCATGTCTGCAGGTCATGACAACTCTTACAATGATCAACACACTCATCATTCAGTGTTTGTAAATAGTACAGTCTGTTCTGTTCATTAATTAGGAATGTTGTACCATCTCTATGTTGAAGGATGTCTTTCCCTTGTTTGAAGATAATAGTTGCTCCATTGGCTGTGGCTGCTTTTACAGAAAAGATGTCCTGTGGGTATGTGGGGATGTACAACGCCTGTCTCAACGTCGTGGTCTGGCGTTGTCCTTTGCTGTCAATCAAGCTGAGCTCTGCATCACCCCTGCGCTCTGCCACCCCATTGCATCTTGTGCCATCGGCCAGCTCTATACAGTGTGTCTCAGCGTGGAAGCTATCGTCAAACTTCTTGAACTTCGTTATATCCGTGATGATATGTGAGGTTGCCCCCGTATCTACCATCAGACCAGTCAGCTTTATGTCGCGCCTTGGTTGGACCTCTGCGTTTCCCTCGCTCATACGGAATGCGTATTCCTTGCTACTCATCTCCTCTGAGACTTGTCTTGCATTGTCGCTTCGCTGTTTCCGTCTGCAGTTCGCGTCGCGGTGCGTGGAGTTTTTACACCGGCTGCACCACTGTTTGCGTCGACATGCTTTTGCCATGTGTCCTTTTATACCGCATCTGAAGCACACTATATCGGTACTCTCGGTTCCCCGATCACTCGTACTCACCGAAGCAGGTTTTGCACTCGGCTGTATCCGCGCTTTCATCACGTTGTCGTCAGACGTTGCAACGCGCATTTTCTCTGTGTCTTCATAACTCCGTAATCTGGTTTTAAATTCAGCAAAAGGAATCGGTACTTCGCTTTGCGTGATATGGATCGCGAATGGTTTAAATGATTCAGGCAGTCCCTTTAGAATCATTGCTACTAATAGTCCATCACTCAGTGTTTCACCAGCGTTTCTCAGTGCCGTGATGGCCGACTCTGCCCGTATGATGTAGTCGATCACACTTTCGCTGCTTAACTTTCGGAGTGAAGTTAGTTCAGTATACAGACTAATTACACGCGGCTTCCCTTTGCCTGCATAGTAGTCCCGCAGTATTTGTAACGCTTTTCGTCCATCGTCTGTTGCTTCTCGCATCACCAACGATAAACTCTTATCATCCAGGAATTGGATTAATTCAGCATATGCCTCCGCATTTTTCTGATCGTCCTCTTCCTCATCCTCGTCGTGGATGGGCCCTCTTAAAATGGTATCCTTCAGTCCTTGCAGCCGAAGATGGCCCAAAAATTTTGTCTCCCACAGTTCATAATTACGCTCATCTCCATTAAAGATTAGTCGGGACCAGCGACTACTTGACTCGGTTACCCGTCCGCTCATGGTTCTAGTATATCACGTAACGAAAACGCACTCGGTATGTTGCCACGGTTTTCTTAGCGAGAAAAATAATCGTTGAAAACCTTTTCATTTGCTCTGGGCCCATAACCTGTTAGCAGAAATACATGCTACAGCAGTTATGGCGTGTAAAATGCTATACTAAACCGAATGTATACATCTTTTATGGAGGACTGACACACACACGTTAAACTCCTGTCTCTTTACCGTCAAGAAGAAAAAACTTTATTAACACTTTTACAACATCGGCTTAGCTCACAGCTGCCACCCATCGGTCATCAATACAAACTCTTTCACATATATACACTTCACAATTTGAGAGCACATTATTCATTTCTGTCAACAATTGGCATAGCAAGTTCTGCTCTTCTCCTTTCAAAACTTGCTAAAAGCTGTATTTAAAAGAACAGATTGGCCGGGGTAATTCACACCCTTCAATGCCAGCTTAATGTTTAGGTTAGTGGGAATCACAGAGGAATTAGGGATGGAAACTTCTTTGCTGGTGGTAGAAGCGGTCTGGTGAATTTTTAGAGAGAAGAGGCCGTCGATGTTTGAATGTAGAAAATTGTTCTGGCTGCAGCCTGCAGTATGGACTTGTTGGTGTGTGTAGCTCCCAGTGTTCTGACAGCGCGACGTTTTGGGGAAGCATGTGATTCAGCAGCTACCAGTGGGCTTCGTGCGGCGGAGATTTTGTGGCTGTTAGCGGAGTTGATAACAGAGGGTCGTTAAGAGAAGCCTGCATGCAGTAGGCAAAGGAGTAATGTTTGCCGGCGGGGGACGTGCGGCGATTAACCTGTGCGGTAGTGAAAAGGAGTTAAAAAGAAGGAAGTGTGCGGATGCGGAAAGAATGGAATAATTGTGGTAGGCTGCTGGCTGAGTAGTTTGGTGAATGTTTGGTGTGGGTCCGGCGCTGCCGATTGGATGGTGGGGCTGCAGTGTGAGTCAGATAAAAAAAAAAAACCAGGAGTAGGATCCAATGGGACTATCTGGCATGTATAGACGCGTGTAATGCAAAAGGGCTGTTTTTGGTAGCATCTCTCGCTTACGGCCATACCACCCTGAACACGCCCGATCTCGTCTGATTTTGGAAGCTAAGCAGGGTAGGGTCTGGTTAGTACTTGGATGGGAGACCACCTGGGAATACCAGGTGCTGTAAGCTTTTCTCACTTTTACTTTATACAGGGGGCGCTCCACTTCACGATTAATTTAAATCTATCACTCCCATTCCATTTTACTATTTTATATATATATATATTTTTTTCTCTCATTCATAAAGGCAGCTTTTAGAAACCGTTTTACTCTAAATACTTCCTGGTAATTCTAGGTGCTGTAAGCTGTTCGTGCCTTTATTCCACCAGGGCGCGATCTTCGCACAAACTTGAAGACTGTCACTCCCCATTCACGTTTTACAACTTATTGTTAATGATAAAGAGACAGCTTTTTACACACAGTTTTAAACAAAGTACTGATATTATTCCTCTTCAACTGACCGCTTTGTTTTCTATGCAAAAACCACTTCGCCACAGAAGACTCGATATTATTGGCATAGCAAGTTCTGCTCTTCTCCTTTCAAAACTTGCTAAAAGCTGAATTTAAAAGAACAGATTGACCGGGGTAATTCACACCCTTCAATGCCAGCTTAATGTTTAGGTTAGTGGGAATCACAGAGGAATTAGGGATGGAAACTTCTTTGCTGGTGGTAGAAGCGGTCTGGTGAATTTTTAGAGAGAAGAGGCCGTCGATGTTTGAATGTAGAAAATTGTTCTGGCTGCAGCCTGCAGTATGGACTTGTTGGTGTGTGTAGCTCCCAGTGTTCTGACAGCGCGACGTTTTGGGGAAGCATGTGATTCAGCAGCTACCAGTGGGCTTCGTGCGGCGGAGATTTTGTGGCTGTTAGCGGAGTTGATAACAGATGGTCGTTAAGAGAAGCCTGCATACAGTAGGCAAAGGAGTAATGTTTGCCGGCGGGAGACGTGCGGCGATTAACCTGTGCGGTAGTGAAAAGGAGTTAAAAAGAAGGAAGTGTGCGGATGCGGAAAGAATGGAATAATTGTGGTAGGCTGCCGGCTGAGTAGTTTGGTGAATGTTTGGTGTGGGTCCGGCGCTGCCGATTGGATGGTGGTGCTGCAGTGTGAGTCAGATAAAAAAAAAAAAAAAAACCAGGAGTAGGATCCAATGGGACTAACTGGCATGTATAGACGCGTGTAATGCAAAAGGGCTGTTTTTGGTCGCGTCTTTCGCTTATGGCCATACCACCCTGAACACGCCCGATCTCGTCTGATCTCGGAAGCTAAGCAGGGTAGGGTCTGGTTAGTACTTGGATGGGAGACCACCTGGGAATACCAGGTGCTGTAAGCTTTTCTCACTTTTACTTTATACAGGGGGCACTCCACTTCACGATTAATTTAAATCTATCACTCCCCTTCCGTTTTACTATTTTATATATATATAACTATATATTTTTTCTCTCATTCATAAAGGCAGCTTTTACACACCGTTTTACTCTAAATACTGCCTGGTAATTCTAGCTGCTGTAAGCTGTTCGTGCCTTTATTCCACCAGGGCGCGATCTTCTCACAAACTTGAAGACTGTCACTCCCCATTCACGTTTTACAACTTATTGTTAATGATAAAGAGACAGCTTTTTACACACAGTTTTAAACAAAGTACTGATATTATTCCTCTTCAACTGACCGCTTTGTTTTATATGCAAAAACCACTTCGCCACAGAAGACTCGATATTTTTGGCATAGCAAGTTCTGCTCTTCTCCTTTCAAAACTTGCTAAAAGCTGTATTTAAAAGAACAGATTGGCCGGGGTAATTCACACCCTTCAATGCCAGCTTAATGTTTAGGTTAGTGGGAATCACAGAGGAATTAGAGATGGAAACTTCTTTGCTGGTGGTAGAAGCGGTCTGGTGAATTTTTAGAGAGAAGAGGCCGTCGATGTTTGAATGTAGAAAATTGTTCTGACTGCAGCCTGCAGTATGGACTTGTTGGTGTGTGTAGCTCCCAGTGTTCTGACAGCGCGACGTTTTGGGGAAGCATGTGATATATTGTTATGTGGTACCTTGGGCGGAGCTTAATTCTCCGCTTCTGACGTCATAAGAGGAAGTAGCGTATCCTTGATGCTGATTGGTCGAGGGTTTATGCCCATATATGGTATCAATACATGCTTATGCCACGTGCTGCCGATAGGGGGCGATATGGTTTTGGGAGACTGCCGTTATGTCCATATATGGTATCAATACATGCTTATGCCACGTGTTGCCGATAGGGGGGTTTGGGAGATTAAACTTTAATAGAATAAAAATACATTACATGTATTTTATTAATGTGCTTTTTTAATTACGTTTTTAAGGAATAATAAAACATAGAGCAGGATGAAGGCAAGCTAGGGCATACACGTTCAGCGGGGTCGTCCGTCCGGCCCCGTGTTGTTAGTAAGCGCCGCGGCGTATTTTAAAAGAAAGCACCCAAATGTTTTAAAGAAGAAAGCACCAAGTGTGTTAAAGAAGAAAACCATTAGTGTTATTTTAAAATAAAAGCAGGGTGAATTTAAACAAACATGCCCGAAAGAAGCAGCAAATTTAAACAAGCGAAACCAATAAACATACAGCCCCGTCGTTTTAAAAGGAGAGCACTCATTACATTTAACCAACACGAAAGACTTTAGTTATATTTACCAGGTTGAAGAAAGCATGCAAGCGGCAAACTTTTAGAAGAAATAGGACGAAACGATCCTGGAGCTCCGACACATGCAACTACTCTGTTTGAACAACGCGGGGCGGAATGGACGATCGCTAGTCCGGCGTTTGGCGCATGCGCACCCACGCCGCCTCCCCTTTCAAAATGGCGACGCCGGCGGAGCGCCTGTTTTAGCAAATAAAACCCCTATAGCCGTAATGTTTTTAAGGAATGAAGCACTTTTCTGCCAATGTGAATAATAAAATAAAGCGGTCTGTGCATTTTCGACAGCAATAATCAAAGAATAACGCGGTTAATTCTTGTTTAAGCGAATGCATGCTCTCACTCTTGTGTGGCGCACGCGCGTAGATCCACACAGCATTTCCTTTATTGAGCCAGCTCGTTGCGTCAAGCAACTGTCAAATGGCGAACAATTGTCGCTGGACCAAGAATTCATGCATCTACCTTTGCAATGCAACTACCTTTTTTTTTCGGGTCGACAGGCAATACTTGGCAATGCCGTTAGGCAGGGGTTAGCTCATCAGAACAGCAGGATGTTGTGTAGGAACGGCTGAAATTTAGGCAGCAACAAATTCTTTCGTTATAGCGTTATTTTAAATTTGTATGGGTGTGATATATGCCATTTATGCAATGAGGTGGAATTAAACAACAGGGGATCCGACTGGTTCCACAAACAGCCGTATCACTAATGTGTTAAACAAAGAATAAAAAACCATTAATTACACATGCTTACGTATAAAATATATAAAAGTTTAAGGAATAAAGCACACGACAAACAGCCGCACCCCTAAACAAGGTGTAAAAACCGATCATTACCACAAATTATGATATTTAAGTATAAAAATAAATAAGTTGAGGACTAAAGCAGTTGACAAACTACCCCGTAAACAAGGATTAATGAATAAAATTATTTCAATGTGGATAAAGTAGACGTACGCGACTATTTAATAGGGGGGCAAAAGCACATTTTAAAAACTGGCAATAACTCGAACGGCGGTAAAGACGGGTCGCTAGCGCCACCCGGTGTCCACAGCATGTGGCCCCCACAGCGGGGAAGGGGCGGTCCAGCCCCCCCCCCCCCCCCCCCCCCCCAAAAAAAAAAGTTTCCCCTATATTAAGGCCGACGCTGTCGACCAAAAATACAGAAGAACTTGAAACGTTATCGACGAGCAGCTCACGACGCCAAAGATGGAAATGACAAACTGGAGGTATGTTAAATTTCTTTCGCCATACTTTAAAATTGTTTGAATTGTCGCTATTGTGAAAACATTTGCGATTACTTTTGACCAAGAATTTTCCACGGTGTCAAGCCCGAGTAAGCCCCGTGAAGCAGAGGATTGGAATAGCGGTAAGTTAACATCAATGATAAGCACATCAATGGATTTACTGTTTTAAAAAATTGTGGAAAGACTGAAAGTTTTATGTTCACTGTCGCAGATAAGGACGCCGACCTGTTAAGCACGCCGACGGTTATTTTCAGAGATAATCGTGAAGGGACTGTCCACGGACAACATAAGCGGAAAAGAACGGATAGTTTTAACGGTACGTGGAACAATACCCGCATCGTGGATTTTTGTGTATGAAATGCTTAAAGACTTGTCCTTCTCTTCCCCCCAAGACACTGCCGATGATGAATTGTTGATCGCTGCGGCTGAAAAAATTGAAGCAGGTCTAGCGACGGCAGAAACTTCAACCGACGGCGCTCAGAGCGAACCTGAAGAACAGTTGGAATCTACGCCGCCGGGTACTCCTACTACAGGGGTTGTGACCCCGGACCAAGGGTTCCCAGCAAGCGGTGATCCAGCGACCACATCCCGGGCCTTATCGGGGCCCCTGCAGAGGACGCAAGATTGGGATATTGACCAATTAACACCTTGGCAGTGGCCGGTTGCGAGCTCCCTGGACGGCGCTGTATCCCGGGCCGAGAGGCTGAAGGGGCTCAAGGTAGCTTTTTTCCTTTTTCAGGATCAAATGTGTGATTTTTTGGCGGATTTGTCTGATCAGATATAAAGAATAAGCACAGACATGGCAGAAAACTGGCGGCATTGGAGTTTTGACGGGGGTAGAAGCATGCATATAAATGATGACGATGGTGAAACGCCGCTGAACCCCGATCTGCTTCGGCTGATTGATGAACTGAATGACGGACCACCGGCTGAAATTAACCCCTACATGCTCGCCTTAATAAATTATTTAAATGAGAATGGTGCTCATGAAGCTGTTGAGGATATGGACTATGTTAATATGGGTGACGCTATAGACAATGTAGACGGGTGGCTACCAAATGCTGATGTGTCTATGAATGTGGAAATGGCTGACGACCACGCGGCTGACAGCGGACCGGACAACGATGTGCAAATGCTTGACGCTGATGACGGATCGGTCATGTACGCTGAACTGCATCAGATGATTGCTGAACTGAATGGTGAGCAACCAGGTGAATTTAACCCCATTTTACAAAACTTCTTAAATGATTTAAATGATGATGAAGATGGAGCGGCGGGGGACCCTGAAATTATGGACGTTGATAATGGGGAACAACAACAACATGGTGGGGGTGCAGCTGATGGTGATGTTAATGTAATACGCAGACCACAGTTTAACAACACCGAAATAAGGCAACGCTTTCATTTTGAGGGGATTGAACATGATGACATAGTAGATGTCTACAGGTCTGTTATACAGACATTCCAAAATTTGGTAGACAGAGTTAACGCTTTAGCGGGGCCTGGTGATATCATACAGGTGGAACTGCAGGGGAATTCAATAACCAATACCATAGCTATACATGTTCGAGGCGAGATCGATCTAAATGATCTGCTATCGATGGTAGACAACCTTTCACAGAGTAGTGCCGAGGTTTTTAGCGATGAAACGCTGGAGCTGGTCGTGCAGATTATTCATAATCGAAATGGTGGCGCGGCCAAACGACAGAAATTAACAAAACTTTTAAAATCTGAAATTTTGCAAAAGAAGCTCAGGTGCCTTATTGTTTCTGAAAACTCTGGAAATAATATGTGCTTTGCTTACTGTGTAGTCCGCCTCTTAAACCCTGACATGTCACATGAGATTGCGGAGATAGAAGCTAAACGTTTGCAGGAATCAGTCGGGCTAACTGTGGCCGACATGGTTTCATTCTCAAACATAGCAGAGTTTGAGCGAATGCTTGGGGTCAAAATCGTTGTGTGGTACCGCTGTGACAAGTCTGACATTTTTAAGAAATTTCAGACAAACCCCGAGCCTCGTAATAAAACAATCTTTCTGTACCTTCAAGATCAGCATTATTTCGGAATAAAAAGCTTGACGTCGTTTTTTGGGGAATCGTACGTCTGTGATTATTGTTATGCATCATTCAGTATTAAAACAGGGCACAAATGCGAGTATTACTGCAACGTGTGTCTCAGTCCCGAGTGCCATAAGCACCGCTCAGCATACATACATTGTGAGGACTGCGGGTCGTACTGTCGATCGCGGTATTGCTTCGAGCAGCACAAAATCTCAAAACAGCAACCAGGCAGCACTGGTGTACGCAGCTTGTGCGACACAGTCAAGTATTGTGACAAGTGTAACAATCGGTACACCGTCACTAAAAATAATCAAAAGGGTCATAAATGTAAACCAAATACCAGATGCGCTTTTTGTAAGGAGGACTTGACCCCTGACTGTACGCATCAGTGTTTTATCGAGCCAGTAAAGAGAGAGGACTTGACAGACCGATATGTGTTTTACGACTTTGAATGTAGACAAGATGAGGGGACGCACATTGCTAATTACATCTGCTGCATTGACTTTGAGGGCAATTGTTGGACCGCTAAGGGGGATGGCTGTGTGGCGGAATTTTTCAAAAAGTACCGCAACCGTAAATACAAGGGGTACACATTTATAGCGCACAACTCTAAAGGCTATGACAGTTACCTGCTCATGAAATATTTAGTTGAGAATGGTATCACACCCAACATTATTACACAGGGCAGCAAACTGCTCTGTGTGACAGACGAGGACTTTAGCCAAAGATACATTGACTCCCTCTGCTTTCTGCCCATGAAGCTGAGCGCATTCCCCGCCGCTTTGGGTTTTGAGAGTGAAAAGAAGGGCTATTTCCCACATTTTTGGAACACCGTAGAAAATCAAAATTACGTCGGTCCCTACCCACCACCAGAGGCATACGGGTTGCAAACCATGATGGAGAAGGACAAGAGAGAGTTTATGGAGTGGTACGGTACTGTTGCGAGCGAGGTGTTTGACTTTAGAAAAGAAATGGCAGAGTACTGTAAAAATGATGTTGTCATCTTGAGAGAGGGCTGTCTCAGGTTCAGGGGTGAGATTATAAACAGCTGTAATCTAGACCCTTTTCAATGTGTCACCATTGCCTCTGTGTGCATGAAACAGTTTTGCATGAGTTTTTTGCCTGAAAATACCGTCGCGCTGACCACTCCAGATAATTACATCAAGCGACAAAAGGCATACTCCACGCCATCTATCCAGTGGCTGGAATACATCGCACATAGCGAAAAACTAGAGATACAACACGCGCTCTGTAGAGGGGAGGTGAAAATGGGTCCCTACTACCTCGACGGCTATGCCGAAATCGACGGGTGTCGTACGGCGTACGAATTTGCTGGGTGTTTTTTTCACGGGTGCCCAGAATGCTTTGATTCTAACACACTTAACCCCGTAACAAAACTTCGTTTTGGGGACATGCATCAGCAGTTTCAGGATAAAATATTTGCCCTTAAACACACGTACAACCTCAATGTACATGTTATTTGGGAACACCAGTGGGACAAAATGAAGGCTGAAAGTGCAAGTGTACAGGCGTTCTTGAGGGAATTTGACTTTCCAGAGCGCATCGACCCTCGGGACGCACTGTTTGGCGGCAGAACTAACGCCTTGCAATTGCACTACAAAGCAGAGAGCGACGAGCGTATAGATTATTACGACTTCACGAGCCTTTATCCCTCTGTCAACAAGTTTAAGGAGTACCCGGTAGGCCACCCCGTGGTCATTTACCGCGATTTCGACAGTGTGGAAAACTATTTTGGGTTGATCAAAGCCAAGGTTTACCCACCGAGAGGTCTTTACCTGCCGGTTCTGCCTTACAGGTCCGGCGGTAAACTCATGTTCACACTTTGCAGAACATGCTGTGAAACTGAGACGCAGGGGGTCTGCAATCATACAGATGAGCAGAGAGCTCTGATCGGTACGTGGTGCAGTATCGAAATCAACAAGGCTGTTGAAAAGGGCTACAAAATTGCCAAGATTTACGAGGTCTGGCATTTCCCCGACAGGACAGACACACTCTTTGCTGACTATATTAACACCCATTTAAAGGGAAAACAGGAGGCTTCGGGCTATCCCTCTTGGGTAAAGAGTGCTGAGGATAAAGAGAGATACATTCAGACCTACTTTGAGAAGGAGGGCATCCGCTTGAACCCCGAAAACATCGGTGTGAACAAAGTAAAACGCCAAATTTCCAAATTGTTTTTAAACAGTCTTTGGGGAAAATTTGGTCAGAGGATAAATCAGGCAAGTACGACGCTCATCAAAGACCCCGATGAGTTTCTCATGTTCATTTTTTCAAAGCTGGTCAATGTGTCTCACTTTTCCTTTTTGAATGACAACGTGGCAATGGTACAATGGCGGAACATAAAAGGGTTCCCTAACACGCCGCGGCACGTCAACACGTTTATTGCGGCGTTCACTACCGCGTATGCGAGGCTCGAGCTGTACAACCTCATGGATCGCTTGGGGCGGCGTACGCTGTACCATGATACAGACTCTGTCATTTTTGTCAGCAAGCCGGGGGACTGGATGCCACCTTTGGGTGACTTTCTCGGTGAGCTGACAAGCGAGTTGGAACCAGATGACCACATTGTGGAATTTGTATCAGGGGGTCCCAAAACTTATGGGTACAGAACCGCAAAAAGTAAAACAAACTTGAAAGTTAAGGGCATAACGCTGCACAACACCAATTCGAAAGTTGTCAACATCGCATCCCTCACAGAGTTAGTTCACGATTTTGTGAGTAACCCACGTGACCCCCCTCGAGAGATCAGGACATCCACGCAGCAAATCTTGAGGGATAAAAGGGGGTTCCTTTTGAAAAATAAGACAGTCAACAAGTGTTTCAAGGTTGTGTACACCAAGCGGCAGCTACTGCCTGACTATTCCACACTGCCTTATGGATTCTAGTGACGGGTTCGACAATAGACTTCAGCACCCATTCTCGTGCATTATATCCGGACCGAGCAACTGTGGCAAGTCTTATTTCATTAAAAGACTGCTTGAGAATGTGGATTGTACATTGTCCAGAGTGCCTGAAAACGTCGTATGGTGCTATTCTTGCTGGCAACCATTGTATGATGATTTGTTGAGCAAAATAAAAAATATTAAATTTGTGGAAGGAATCCCAGAGTCTCTGTGTGACGACGAACTTTTACCATCAAATAAAATTAATTTGATCATCATTGACGACCTTATGGAAAAAGCCAGCGATAACGGCGAGGTGGAAAAAGCTTTTACCAAGTACACGCATCACAGAAATCTAAGCGTCATATATCTGGTGCAGAATCTTTTCTTCCAAGGTAAGAAGAGCCGGACCATCAATCTCAACGCTAATTATATCGTATTATTTAAAAACCCCCGAGATAAATTACAGACGAGTGTATTGGCAAGGCAGATGTACCCGCGGCATTCAAAATTTTTTCTAGAAGCTTTCGAAGACGCTACAAAAGTCCCTTACGGATATCTGTTGGTGGATTTAAAAGCCGTGACACCCGAGGACTGTAGGCTCAGAACAGGAATGCTTCCACCCCGAGTGGCCGGCTGCTTACGTGCTCAAGAAAAAATAATAATGTCGGCTCGTATAAAAAGAAACTGGAGTGACCTGAAAGCTTTATTTGACAGTAACGCCAGACAGAGAAAGAAAATTTTAAAGACGGCATCTCCGGGTTTGCTGAACACTCTTTGTGAAATAGCTTTGAACGTGCTGTGCGGCAAGATCCCGCTAACCAAAGCCCAGATTGTACAACTAAAAAAGCAAAAGAGCGGCATTAAACTATTGGCAAACAAACGGACATCGTTTAAAAAAAAGAAGAAGGCTATTATACAGACCGGTGGGGGATTCATTCTACCCCTGCTAAGTGTCGCCATACCGTTTCTCACCAGTCTTTTTCAACGGAGCTAAGTAAATGGAACACGCTAGGAAAATGTATCTAGTTCCTAAGGCTCAGCTTGAAAAACTGCATAATGCCACATCTCCTAAAGACACGATAAGACAGACTGCCGAAAGCGAATTGGACATTGCAATACGCAACATTTTATCAAGAACGGATGTTGCTGACCACGAAAAGGTCCGCTTGTACACAGAGGTGCTACAGAGATATTTGACTTTGGCCAGGCAAGGTGATAATGAGCCCTTATCTTTAACACTTCCTCCTGAAGACCCCATAATAGATAATGCTGTGGCGGCACGTGCCACCGTTGCTGGGGATTCCATTATGGATGAAGTCATTAAAAATGTTGCTTCGCGTAACAAGAAAAAGGTTGAATATATAATGGGTAAAATGCATGAAAACTCTGCCGTCACTGCGTGGAATCCGCGCGGGGAGTTTGTTTTTAATGGTACAACTATCGCTGGATCCCACATGCTCGATTTGCTTAAAAACATTACCAACCCGCATAACGTGAACGAGGGGAGAAGGCCTGTGGGGTGGGGAGAATTTCTACAAGGCCTGGCTAGACTCAACATGCCTTGCACCCTCATACCTAACCAAGATGTTGGACGTCTCATAGAGTCGATCAAGAACAAGCCCCGCACCGAGGAGCGGCGTGACGGTACACCCCGAGATGGACGGTCACCGCGAACCCCACGGAAATTCTTAAGACCCGACTGGCTTGTGTTTTAAAATGCTTTTGTACTTACTTAATTAAAACACTCAAACGTGATATTTTGTCTTTGTGTTTTTTTATTTGTCATGAACAATCTTTTTCAAAGCCTTACAACATCTCACCATCTGCATTTTGGTAAACATATTTTTCACACGATTGATATATTTAAATTTAGAAACAAAATGAGAAACCATAGCATCGTTCTTTTTTAAATCATTGCTATAAAACGATAGAATTTTGCAAAAAGAAAAGCCTCTACAGCGGTTAATTAAATAAAAAATGCAATGTTGTCCACACGTCACACTGAGATCGCTTTGAAGCTGCTTCGCGTTGCAAACGAGACGGTCACAGTGCCTTGTCATAAAAGCGTTTATGGTCCTCGGAAAGCTGGGGTGATCCGGAGGATTTCCGTACGAGTCGAAAAACTCTGCGGTGCTGTCAGTACCGATGAAAAGCGCCAGCCAGTGCTCCCCGGGTGCCCAACTCGGATGTGTGTTGACGATGAAGATTGCGGGTAATTTTTCAAGTTTTACAGCCTCCAGCTCGTCACAAGCCAACACCCCATAAAAATGTCTAGCAGTCCAGCGGTTTCTGCCAAGGATGTTGGATAGCTCCAATGTGTTCATGACTAGTAGTAATCGTACAATACATTTCTCCTTTGGTTAATCTCGATTATATTGTCGAATGATGCGTAAACTATCAATGTCGCCGTCCTGGCCAGCGGCTGTCGGAACCTCATCTCCAGGCGCATATTTCCGCTTTTAACCATGGAGAGATGCTGATTACATCCCTCGTCGGGTGACAAGTTAAAGGCGTACAAAGTGTAGCCATTTATGTACTCGTTTCTGTCAACAGCGAAAGGCTCGTTTTTCAAATGTCTCCCCGTAGCCAAAATCAAACTGTAATATTCACGGGCCACGTTTCCTCGGATAAAATCTGGTTGAAAGGGTTTAGAGGGATACTGCTGGCCATCTACGTAAAGCGCTACAAATTCAGCGTCGTAATGTTGAAAATTGAAGGGGTTTCGATCGTACGCGCCCATAAAACCCATATTATCTACAAGTCCGATGACTACGGTTTTAGGCAGCTGGCCTAGAAACAAATTTTCTTGAGCGCAGACACGGCTACCCGCGGCAACGCTAAAAGTTTTCATACATACTCTCTCGATCGGGTATTTCGCGTTGGCTGTCAGCAGTGCGCTCGCGTGCCCCAGTTTGACAGCCGTCGATACAGAAACTTTTTTAACAAAGAGGGATGCCGATACTATTTTGAGCGAGTACTGCTCAGCTGCATCACCGCTCATGAGGCAAAACTCATCTTTGTTTCGGACCATTTTAATTTTGACGTCGACCCCATTTAGCATTAGCCGCTCCTGAAAAAATATGTCAGAGTGTATTGGGCCCATCAAATCGAAAACGCTGCTTCTTGCCGAAAATGCGGCTCTTTTCTCTAGCCCCGCGTTAAGGCCTTGCGGGTCTGTCTCATTCATTCCTGTACTGTTGTCTTTGAAAAACAACCCGCAGGTAAACTGTCTGGAGAGCGTACCGACGCTATAATTAAGCAGGCACTCTATCATCGCTCTGTAAGGGTAAGTGTTGCTAGATTGGCTCACTAGCCGGTCACCCAGGGATACGTCCACTTGTGAGAAAATCGAGGCGATCGGGTAATTTATGACTCCCACATTTGCACCGGCGTCAATGTTTGTACCGTTAGCTCTTGTGATCCGACACCGGAGATGCAGTAGCGTGTTGTTGAGATCTAGGTAATCTTCCCCATTACCGGCGATAAAAAACTCCAGGGGGCCGTTATCAGTTAAGGCTGAGAGTGGTGGCACTTCCACGTATATATTCTTATCAATGCTTGCTTGCGTGTATGGTATCGCAAAAATATCCAGTTCTGATTTCATACACTCTTCCGACATGTTGTGAATGAGGGCCATAGTTTTAGAAAATGTATCTTCTTCTCTGTGCTTTTTTGGCAACCTTCTTCTCGCGCTTCTTTTTGACTACTGTGACTCTCTTGGGTATTGCTTTGCGTTTTTTAGCGGTGGTAATTCGATCCCCAGGGGGTCTACGACGCTTGCCTCGAGCAAGCACCATGAGCCCCGAGCCCTCTTGTGGCTGTGCTGTCAATTGACCCGTCATGGCTCCTGTTACTACGTCTTTAACGATATTTTGGGCGGCCGATTTTAAATGCGGTTTCGCCATATTGAAAGTCCTTTTCAGAAATGGCACCGCCATTCTGAGGAGTCCTCGAAAAAGCCCTCCCAGACCCCCACCGTACATAACGGGGGCTCCATTGTATCCGGGTAGACCGTTACCCGCTTGGTTTCTGTAGTATTCCACATATCTATGTGGATCTGAAAAGCCGTCGGCGCTGTACATTATTGGGGGTAGTACTGCTTAACCGGTCTGAAATGCAGTTTTACGAGCGTTTTCCCGTATCGGAAGGGTATCGCCTTGTTCTGGTCAGACTTTAACTCGATGACAATGTTATCAATGTGATTCTTGCAGAGCGACACGTAATGAATCCTGTCGTAAGATATTGTGACCATCGAGTTGTGTTCCCCCGCTATATGTACGCTCCGTAAAAGAGGCACGTGGCTGTCACCCACTCTTTGATGCTCGACAATGTCTGAATACACGTAAATCGTGTAAAAACCGGCGCTTATGTCGGCGGGGTACGGTGCCGCTGGTCTATCACCAATCTTCTGAAATACATCAGGCACAAACCCTAGCATCCGTGCAAGGTTACCTTTCGCTTTAAAGGCAACGTGCGGTGGTCCGATCATATACACTTTGTTTTTTATCACGCTATAGTCAAATTTTAGTTTTGACCCTCCTAGAACCGCATTCGTCTCACTGATTAGTTTTTCAATATCTCTGTAATATCCAGCCTTTAGCTTGTACTGTAGGGTCGACGGTATCGACATCCATCCTGTCACGTAAAATAAGGTGTCTTCTTCTTCTACCAGCGTATCCCATGTACGCGGGTAATGGATTTCGGCTAGGCCTACTTCCCATTTACCATTCAGTTCAATCGGCTTGGCTAGTTTTGTCGTGTAGCTTGATATGGTATTGTGTGGGAAAACATCTATAGACGCATTGCTTGGGAGCGTGACATAAAAGCCGCTTTCCTCCATGGCCGCTTTTGGTGGAACTGAACACTACAAACACGGCCCGTCGCACTTATATGTCAACTACTTGTTTAGCAGGAACCCAGCTGTTAAATTTGTCTGGCCATCCCTGCCATTTCACTAAAAACATTTTTTTACCACGCTGCGTTTTTTCCGCAACGATTTTCTCAACTTTGAAGTTTTTGTCTTTGTCTAGTCTGATCTTTTGTAGCTCTTCGGTGTAAAATGTCCCCTCTATGATTTCGCCGTCATAATCTTTTAACCTATACACCGGCGGTGCTCTAGGTAGATGTTCGGCGACGGTAAAGTACTCGTCCGTAAAAGTTTGCTCGTATCCTTTGGTGAATTTTCCCCGTGCTTTAGACACCCTGACCACATCTCCAATTTTAAACTTATAGCGGCGCTTTTTAGATGTACTCGGCATCAAACCATAAATGTTGTTGAAGACTTGGGCCGCATTCTGTGCATTTACCTCAACCGGTTTCATTTTAATGGTACTGTGGTGGGTGTTATTGTACGCTCTCGCTAGGTCTTGTACAATGTCCACATACCTTCTTGTATTATAAGCTGTAAAATAACGCCACATTCGTGTCTTTAATGTTCGGTTAAACCTTTCCACTACAGACGCTTTGACATCGTTACCAGTGGCGAAATGTATTATTCCATGTTTCTCGGTAAGTTTATGAAACGACGCGTTAAAAAACTCTGTCCCGTGGTCGGTTTGTAGCTTTTTAGGGGTCCTGCCTTCAGAGAGAATGTTTTCAAACACTTTCTTTACCTCTGCACCCGTCTTGCTTTTAAGACATCGAACCCATGCGTATTTTGATAGAATGTCTATACACGTTAACATGTATTTAAAATCGTCATTCTGTTCCGCGTAAGCCGACATGTCCACCAAGTCAGCTTGCCATTGAGAATCGATATTAGTCACAAAGACTCTGTTCCTTTTAAAGTTAAACCTGATCGGTTTATGTAATGTGTACGCATCTTCACCAGATAGCCATGTAGCAACTTGTTTCTTATTTATATTACCCGCACCTTCTTCTTCATCTATCAGAGATCTGTATAATCTGTCAGGGCCTCCAAAAGACCCAGGGTTTGATGGTGTATAATAGACACGTTTCAAGCGCTTGTCATCCATCGTGGACCTCTAGCAATAATGACAAAGGGTTTTTGAGTCAACTCATTTTATTTAGAACGCAGGCAAAATTGTCAGAAACACATAGTTCAGCGTTTACACATCAGCCTGGGGTTGTTTGTATGCGTGCAAAATACAGAATTCATTAAATGCGTCATCTATAGCCCCCTCGTAATCTGCCCCTTCAACTTCACGTTTCAACTCGCGCAATTTCTCCCGCACGTTTATTTCATCTTTAAGATCACACATGACTGCCTCAACAGCGCCCTGTACTTTCACTGGGGAGGGGTGGGGATTGAACACCGACACCGCTTTCGTGATGATGTGTTTAAACCACGGTCTATACAGCTTTTTGCCCAACTTTTCAAAATTGTGAAAGAAGTAAAATGGCTCGGGGTCGTACAGGCACGTGTGCCGACGCTGGCTAGGATGCATCACAGAGCAACCTACACAGGCCTCCTTCAAGTCCTCCTCGATCACATGATCCAGAATGCAGGCAAGTGCCCCTTTGATAATTTTCATGGCAGAGTCAGTGATGCTCCCATCCACAACATCTTCAGACAATGACAGCGCAGCAAAACGCTCGCAGAGTTCGTCGATCGTAGGTGACGGGGACCGTGGTGGTCCCAAGAATACATGAGGGGTCGCCGCTGCAGCCTCAAACATCGATGACGGCCATTGCGCCCATGTTGGGCTCGAAGGGGGTGCCGATGAAATGCACGGGTCGCCATACGGCCCCCATGATGCGGCCTGCTGAAGGTCAAAAGGCTCTGGTGAGTTGTCAAGTCGCAGCCCAAAAGTCGATTGCGGTATCGGTGGCCGCCGAGGGCGGGTTTCAGCGTTGTTCAGCAGCAGTCCAAAAGTATTCTCTTCTATCAGTGGCAGCGTGATCGTTTCAGGAGATGGCGGGATAGTCGAAGTTGTCTGTTTGCACGCCATTGCAAGCTGGGGAGTTGTGTCTCGTTGTCTTTGAGTGCTGGCTCACAGGAGTGATGGGTATTAATACGTTTTTCACCATGGTTAAGTACAGCCTTCTCTCATCTTATTGGTTGCTACTGCCACAAATGGGGAGGGGCTAATGATCCCCCCGTCGATCTCACTTTGTTCAAACTTTTTCTCGAGTTTTATACAGATACATTCTTTATACGAGAATATGCTGCACAGAGCCCCATGCTTGCGTTGTCTCCACGGCTTGCGGGGTGCCCATGTTGGGTTTAGCGGCACTAAGTCACGGTTATGGAGCGTCGCTGGTGTCATCAAACTCATGGCTGGTACTGTCTGTATGAGACAATTTGACAATTGCTCGCCATTTGACAGCTGCTTCACGCAACGAGCTGGCTCAATAAAGGAAATGCTGTGTGGATCTACGCGCGTGCGCCACACAAGAGTGAGAGCATGCATTCGCTTAAACAAGAATTAACCGCGTTATTCTTTGATTATTGCTGTCGAAAATGCACAGACCGCTTTATTTTATTATTCACATTGGCAGAAAAGTGCTTCATTCCTTAAAAACATTACGGCTATAGGGGTTTTATTTGCTAAAACAGGCGCTCCGCCGGCGTCGCCATTTTGAAAGGGGAGGCGGCGTGGGTGCGCATGCGCCAAACGCCGGACTAGCGATCGTCCATTCCGCCCCGCGTTGTTCAAACAGAGTAGTTGCATGTGTCGGAGCTCCAGGATCGTTTCGTCCTATTTCTTCTAAAAGTTTGCCGCTTGCATGCTTTCTTCAACCTGGTAAATATAACTAAAGTCTTTCGTGTTGGTTAAATGTAATGAGTGCTCTCCTTTTAAAACGACGGGGCTGTATGTTTATTGGTTTCGCTTGTTTAAATTTGCTGCTTCTTTCGGGCATGTTTGTTTAAATTCACCCTGCTTTTATTTTAAAATAACACTAATGGTTTTCTTCTTTAACACACTTGGTGCTTTCTTCTTTAAAACATTTGGGTGCTTTCTTTTAAAATACGCCGCGGCGCTTACTAACAACACGGGGCCGGACGGACGACCCCGCTGAACGTGTATGCCCTAGCTTGCCTTCATCCTGCTCTATGTTTTATTATTCCTTAAAAACGTAATTAAAAAAGCACATTAATAAAATACATGTAATGTATTTTTATTCTATTAAAGTTTAATCTCCCAAACCCCCCTATCGGCAACACGTGGCATAAGCATGTATTGATACCATATATGGACATAACGGCAGTCTCCCAAAACCATATCGCCCCCTATCGGCCGCACGTGGCATAAGCATGTATTGATACCATATATGGGCATAAACCCTCGACCAATCAGAATCAAGGATACGCTACTTCCTCTTATGACGTCAGAAGCGGAGAATTAAGCTCCGCCCAAGGTACCACATAACAATATATCATGTGATTCAGCAGCTACCAGTGGGCTTCGTGCGGCGGAGATTTTGTGGCTGTTAGCGGAGTTGATAACAGAGGGTCGTTAAGAGAAGCCTGCATGCAGTAGGCAAAGGAGTAATGTTTGCCGGCGGGGGACGTGCGGCGATTAACCTGTGCGGTAGTGAAAAGGAGTTAAAAAGAAGGAAGTGTGCGGATGCGGAAAGAATGGAATAATTGTGGTAGGCTGCTGGCTGAGTAGTTTGGTGAATGTTTGGTGTGGGTCCGGCGCTGCCGATTGGATGGTGGGGCTGCAGTGTGAGTCAGATAAAAAAAAAAAAAAAACAGGAGTAGGATCCAATGGGACTAACTGGCATGTATAGAGGCGTGTAATGCAAAAGGGCTGTTTTTGGTAGCATCTCTCGCTTACGGCCATACCACCCTGAACACGCCTGATCTCATCTGATCTTGGAAGCTAAGCAGGGTAGGGTCTGGTTAGTACTTGGATGGGAGACCACCTGGGAATACCAGGTGCTGTAAGCTTTTCTCACTTTTACTTTATACAGGGGGCGCTCCACTTCACGATTAATTTAAATCTATCACTCCCCTTCCATTTTACTATTTTATATATATATATTTTTTTTTTCTCTCATTCATAAAGGCAGCTTTTAGAAACCGTTTTACTCTAAATACTTCCTGGTAATTCTAGGTGCTGTAAGCTGTTCGTGCCTTTATTCCACCAGGGCGCGATCTTCTCACAAACTTGAAGACTGTCACTCCCCATTCACGTTTTACAACTTATTGTTAATGATAAAGAGACAGCTTTTTACACACAGTTTTAAACAAAGTACTGATATTATTCCTCTTCAACTGACCGCTTTGTTTTCTATGCAAAAACCACTTCGCCACAGAAGACTCGATATTATTGGCATAGCAAGCTCTGCTCTTCTCCTTTCAAAACTTGCTAAAAGCTGTATTTAAAAGAACAGATTGGCCGGGTAATTCACACCCTTCAATGCCAGCTTAATGTTTAGGTTAGTGGGAATCACAGAGGAATTAGGGATGGAAACTTCTTTGCTGGTGGTAGAAGCGGTCTGGTGAATTTTTAGAGAGAAGAGGCCGTCGATGTTTGAATGTAGAAAATTGTTCTGGCTGCAGCCTGCAGTATGGACTTGTTGGTGTGTGTAGCTCCCAGTGTTCTGACAGCGCGACGTTTTGGGGAAGCATGTGATTCAGCAGCTACCAGTGGGCTTCGTGCGGCGGAGATTTTGTGGCTGTTAGCGGAGTTGATAACAGAGGGTCGTTAAGAGAAGCCTGAATGCAGTAGGCAAAGGAGTAATGTTTGCCGGCGGGGGACGTGCGGCGATTAACCTGTGCGGTAGTGAAAAGGAGTTAAAAAGAAGGAAGTGTGCGGATGCGGAAAGAATGGAATAATTGTGGTAGGCTGCCGGCTGAGTAGTTTAGTGAATGTTTGGTGTGGGTCCGGCGCTGCCGATTGGATGGTGGGGCTGCAGTGTGAGTCAGATAAAAAAAAAAAAAACCAAGAGTAGGATCCAATGGGACTAACTGGCATGTATAGACGCGTTTAATGCAAAAGGGCTGTTTTTGGTAGCATCTCTCGCTTACGGCCATACCACCCTGAACACGCCCGATCTCGTCTGATCTCGGAAGCTAAGCAGGGTAGGGTCTGGTTAGTACTTGGATGGGAGACCTCCTGGGAATACCAGGTGCTATAAGCCTTTCTTACTTTTACTTTATACAAGGGGCGCTCCACTTCACGATTAATTTAAATCTATCACTCCCCTTCCATTTTACTATTTTATATATATATATTTTTTTTTCTCTCATTCATAAAGGCAGCTTTTAGAAACCGTTTTACTCTAAATACTTCCTGGTAATTCTAGGTGCTGTAAGCTGTTCGTGCCTTTATTCCACCAGGGCGCGATCTTCTCACCAACTTGAAGACTGTCACTCCCCATTCACGTTTTACAACTTATTGTTAATGATAAAGAGACAGCTTTTTACACACAGTTTTAAACAAAGTACTGATATTATTCCTCTTCAACTGACCGCTTTGTTTTCTATGCAAAAACCACTTCGCCACAGAAGACTCGATATTATTGGCATAGCAAGTTCTGCTCTTCTCCTTTCAAAACTTGCTAAAAGCTGTATTTAAAAGAACAGATTGGCCGGGGTAATTCACACCCTTCAATGCCAGCTTAATGTTTAGGTTAGTGGGAATCACAGAGGAATTAGGGATGGAAACTTCTTTGCTGGTGGTAGAAGCGGTCTGGTGAATTTTTAGAGAGAAGAGGCCGTCGATGTTTGAATGTAGAAAATTGTTCTGGCTGCAGCCTGCAGTATGGACTTGTTGGTGTGTGTAGCTCCCAGTGTTCTGACAGCGCGACGTTTTGGGGAAGCATGTGATTCAGCAGCTACCAGTGGGCTTCGTGCGGCGGAGATTTTGTGGCTGTTAGCGGAGTTGATAACAGAGGGTCGTTAAGAGAAGCCTACATGCAGTAGGCAAAGGAGTAATGTTTGCCGGCGGGGGACGTGCGGCGATTAACCTGTGCGGTAGTGAAAAGGAGTTAAAAAGAAGGAAGTGTGCGGATGCGGGAAGAATGGAATAATTGTGGTAGGCTGCCGGCTGAGTAGTTTGGTGAATGTTTGGTGTGGGTCCGGCGCTGCCGATTGGATGGTGGGGCTGCAGTGTGAGTCAGATAAAAAAAAAAAAAACCAGGAGTAGGATCCAATGGGACTAACTGGCATGTATAGATGCGTGTAATGCAAAAGGGCTGTTTTTGGTAGCATCTCTCGCTTACGGCCATACCACCCTGAACACGCCCGATCTCATCTGATCTCGGAAGCTAAGCAGGGTAGGGTCTGGTTAGTACTTGGATGGGAGACCACCTGGGAATAGCAGGTGCTGTAAGCTTTTCTCACTTTTACTTTATACAGGGGGCGCTCCACTTCACGATTAATTTAAATCTATCACTCCCCTTCCATTTTACTATTTTATATATATATATTTTTTTTTTCTCTCATTCATAAAGGCAGCTTTTAGAAACCGTTTTACTCTAAATACTTCCTGGTAATTCTAGGTGCTGTAAGCTGTTCGTGCCTTTATTCCACCAGGGCGCGATCTTCTCACCAACTTGAAGACTGTCACTCCCCATTCACGTTTTACAACTTATTGTTAATGATAAAGAGACAGCTTTTTACACACAGTTTTAAACAAAGTACTGATATTATTCCTCTTCAACTCACCGCTTTGTTTTCTATGCAAAAACCACTTCACCACAGAATATTCGATATTATTGGCATATTATCTGCTCTTCTCCTCCTTTCAAAACTTGCTAAAAGCTGTATTTAAAAGAGCAGGTTGGCCGGGGTAATTCACACCCTTCAATGCCAGATTAATGTTTATGTTAGTGGGAATCACAGAGGAATTAGGGATGGAAACTTCTTTGCTGGTGGTAGAAGCGGTCTGGTGAATTTTTAGAGAGAAGAGGCCGTCGATGTTTGAATGTAGAAAATTGTTCTGGCTGCAGCCTGCAGTATGGACTTGTTGGTGCGTGTAGCTCCCAGTGTTCTGACAGCGCGACGTTTTGGGGAAGCATGTGATTCAGCAGCTACCAGAGGGCTTCGTGCGGCGGAGATTTTGTGGCTGTTAGCGGAGTTGATAGCAGAGGGTCGTTAAGAGAAGCCTGCATGCGGTAGGCAAAGGAGTAATGTTTGCCGGCGGGGGACGTGCGGCGATTAACCTGTGCGGTAGTGAAAATGACTTAAAGAGAAGGAAGTGTGCGGATGCGGAAAGAATGGAATAATTGTGGTAGGGTGCCGGCTGAGTAGTTTGGTGAATGTTTGGTGTGGGTCCGGCGCTGCCGATTGGATGGTGGTGCTGCAGTGTGAGTCAGATTAAAAAAAAAAAAAACAGGTGTAGGATCCAATGGGACTAACTGGCATGTATAGACGCGTGTAATGCAAAATAGCTGTTTTTGGTAGTGTCTCTCGCTTACGGCCGTACCACCCTGAACACACCCGATCTCGTCCGATCTCGGAAGCTAAGCAGCGTAAGGTCTGGTTAGTACTTGGAAGGGAGACCACCTGGGAATACCAGGTGCTGTAAGCTTTTCTCACTTTTACTTTATACAGAGGGCGCTCCACTTCACGATTAATTTAAATCTATCACTCCCCTTCCATTTTACTATTTTATACATATATTTTTTTTCTCTCATTCATAAAGGCAGCTTTTAGAAACCGTTTTACTCTAAATACTGCCTGGTAATTCTAGCTGCTGTAAGCTGTTCGTACCTTTATTCCACCAGGGCGTGATCTTCTCACAAACTTGAAGACTGTCACTCCCCATTCACGTTTTACAACTTATTGTTAATGATAAAGAGACAGCTTTTTACACGCAGTTTTAAACAAAGTACTGATATAATTCCTCTTCAACTCCCCGCTTTGTTTTCTATGCAAAAACCACTTCGCCACAGAAGACTCGATATTATTGGCATAGCAAGTTCTGCTCTTCTCCTTTCAAAACTTGCTAAAAGCTGTATTTAAAAGAACAGATTGGCCGGGGTAATTCACACCCTTCAATGCCAGCTTAATGTTTAGGATAGTGGGAATCACAGAGGAATTAGGGATGGAAACTTCTTTGCTGGTGGTAGAAGCGGTCTGGTGAATTTTTAGAGAGAAGAGGCCGTCGATGTTTGAATGTAGAAAATTGTTCTGGCTGCAGCCTGCAGTATGGACTTGTTGGTGTGTGTAGCTCCCAGTGTTCTGACAGCGCGACGTTTTGGGGAAGCATGTGATTCAGCAGCTACCAGTGGGCTTCGTGCGGTGGAGATTTTGTGGCTGTTAGCGGAGTTGATAACAGAGGGTCGTTAAGAGAAGCCTGCATGCAGTAGGCAAAGGAGTAATGTTTGCCGGCGGGGGACGTGCGGCGATTAACCTGTGCGGTAGTGAAAAGGAGTTAAAAAGAAGGAAGTGTGCGGATGCGGAAAGAATGGAATAATTGTGGTAGGCTGCCGGCTGAGTAGTTTGGTGAATGTTTGGTGTGGGTCCGGCGCTGCCGATTGGATGGTGGGGCTGCAGTGTGAGTCAGATAAAAAAAAAAAAAAAACCAGGAGTAGGATCCAATGGGACTAACTGGCATGTATAGACGCGTGTAATGCAAAAGGGCTGTTTTTGGTAGCATCTTTCGCTTACGGCCATACCACCCTGAACACGCCCGATCTCGTCTGATCTCGGAAGCCAAGCAGGGTAGGGTCTGGTTAGTACTTGGATGGGAGACCTCCTGGGAATACCAGGTGCTGTAAGCCTTTCTCACTTTTACTTTATACAGGGGGCGCTCCACTTCACGATTAATTTAAATCTATCACTCCCCTTCCATTTTACTATTTTATATATATATATTTTTTTTCTCTCATTCATAAAGGCAGCTTTTAGAAACCGTTTTACTCTAAATACTTCCTGGTAATTCTAGGTGCTGTAAGCTGTTCGTGCCTTTATTCCACCAGGGCGCGATCTTCTCACAAACTTGAAGACTGTCACTCCCCATTCACGTTTTACAACTTATTGTTAATGATAAAGAGACAGCTTTTTACACACAGTTTTAAACAAAGTACTGATATTATTCCTCTTCAACTGACCGCTTTGTTTTCTATGCAAAAACCACTTCGCCACAGAAGACTCGATATTATTGGCATAGCAAGTTCTGCTCTTCTCCTTTCAAAACTTGCTAAAAGCTGTATTTAAAAGAACAGATTGGCCGGGGTAATTCACACCCTTCAATGCCAGCTTAATGTTTAGGTTAGTGGGAATCACAGAGGAATTAGGGATGGAAACTTCTTTGCTGGTGGTAGAAGCGGTCTGGTGAATTTTTAGAGAGAAGAGGCCGTCGATGTTTGAATGTAGAAAATTGTTCTGGCTGCAGCCTGCAGTATGGACTTGTTGGTGTGTGTAGCTCCCAATGTTCTGACAGCGCGACGTTTTGGGGAAGCATGTGATTCAGCAGCTACCAGTGGGCTTCGTGCGGCGGAGATTTTGTGGCTGTTAGCGGAGTTGATAACAGAGGGTCGTTAAGAGAAGCCTGCATGCAGTAGGCAAAGGAGTAATGTTTGCCGGCGGGGGACGTGCGGCGATTAACCTGTGCGGTAGTGAAAAGGAGTTAAAAAGAAGGAAGTGTGCGGATGCAGAAAGAATGGAATAATTGTGGTAGGCTGCCGGCTGAGTAGTTTGGTGAATGTTTGGTGTGGGTCCGGCGCTGCCGATTGGATGGTGGGGCTGCAGTGTGAGTCAGATAAAAAAAAAAAAAGAACATTAGTAGGATCCAATGGGACCAACTGGCATGTATAGAGGCGTGTAATGCAAAAGGGCTGTTTTTGGTAGCATCTCTCGCTTACGGCCATACCACCCTGAACACGCCTGATTTCGTCTGATCTCGGAAGCCAAGCAGGGTAGGTTTTGGTTAGTAGTTGGATGGGAGACCTCCTGGGAATACCAGGTGCTGTAAGCTTTTCTCACTTTTACTTTATACAGGGGGCGCTCCACTTCACGATTAATTTAAATCTATCACTCCCCTTCCATTTTACTATTTTATATATATATATATATTTTTTCTCATTCATAAAGGCAGCTTTTAGAAACCGTTTTACTCTAAATACTTCCTGGTAATTCTAGGTGCTGTAAGCTGTTCGTGCCTTTATTCCACCAGGGCGCGATCTTCTCACAAACTTGAAGACTGTCACTCCCCATTCACGTTTTACAACTTATTGTTAATGATAAAGAGACAGCTTTTTACACACAGTTTTAACACTACGATCCCTGAAATCAACGAAATTTTTCGGACGCACCTCGGGTGGAGCCCCCCCCTCACTCCCCACACAAGCTGCCCGCCCCCTCATCAGCGCCAATCAACACCTATTGTTTTGCAAATGAAAGCGGAGTTTCACGGTTTCAGCTTCGGGTCTGCACAGAAACGTTTTCTAACAGTGTGGTCTGAGGAATCGTAAAATACATGCGTTAATATATCATAATTTGAAACACCATTTCTCTTGATTCGGTAATTTCAGTTTCAAGAAAGTATTTGATGGAATAAATACATGCATTTGCTTACTGCCTGTAGCAATCGGTAATCTGATTTTCAGTTTTAAAGTTCGATCAGGGCTAAATGACAAATTAATTAATGTATGTCATCCAAATTACCCTTGCATGATATTTGCATTATAAATGTACCGACAGACAAAGCATTTTTATAGGTAATGAAGAAAAACCTGCAACTTGCAATGTGCAAAGACCGTAATCCCCGTAAGAAGTGCATGCACACAAAAGACTGCTGATTACTATGTCCATTTGTTATGAGAGAGCACAATGCGCTTTGAATGTAAACACTGACGTTGCTACTTGCGAAAAAGATCGCGCAGTTATGAGCGCACAAAAGACTGTAAATTACTGCGGACGTGTGTGCATTTGTGCGTAGGATTATGAGATGCCACGGTGAACTTCACACGGAAACAATTCACATGTTACATGGGAAACATTGCGCAGTTATCAGCGCACAAAAGACTGTAAATTACTCCCGACGTGTGTGCATTTGTGTGTGGGATTATGAGATGCCATGGTGAACTTCACACGGAAACAATTCACATGTTACATGGGAAACATTGCGCAGTTATCAGCGCACAAAAGACTGTAAATTACTCCCGACGTGTGTGCATTTGTGTGTGGGATTATGAAATGCCACAGTGAACACAAACACTTCGTGATGTACGTATGAAACAGGATGGGCAATTATGAGCACACAAAAGTGCTAATTATTCATAAACAGATTGTGGTCCAGATATATAATTACGGCATAATAAAAAAAAGACTTTCGCGTGCGTGTGTGTTTCCGTATCACATTCAATCGGTTATTTTTGATATAATAAATACATACAGTTGATGTCTGCGACAATCTGTGTAACCTTATTCAGTTGTAAAAGTTAGAGCTAAAAGATAAATTGATTTACATATATCGGTAAAAGAACCATGGCATAACATTAGCGCGATATATGCATTATAAATGAATCACTAAGTAAGAACTCAGGACACTGCAGCTGCGCTTTGCATGAAGGCTAAAGATGGCTCTGTTTGGGAAAAAGAAACTTCGGCGTCGATTTATGCAAGAAAAAGAGATTGAAAAAGAAATGAAGACACAGCTTAGACAAGCTTCTGTTCCTCAGCTTTCCACTGGAAAGAGGACTCAGTGTCAGGTGCTCCGTCACTGTAATAGGCAGGGGCGCCGCTAAGGGGGGGAAAGTTGGGACAATTCTAAGGGCCCACGCCCTTTAGGGGCCCCCAGAGATCTGAATGGGTGTGGTAGGGGGGCCCAACCTCATATTTTGTCATAGGGCCCAAAATTGCTAGCGGCGCCCCTGGTAATAGGAACCACAGTACAGAGAGATGTGTGCAGTGTGACAGGTACACCTGTCGCAAGTGTAGGAAGGAGTGTCATTGGGTGTGTGATGACTGTTAGTGGATAGAAAAGGTTTTGTATCTTTAGTGTATGTGCTTATTTTGTATAATAAATGTGTATCTTCCACTTGAATGACACGGACTCTCTCTCTCTATCATACACACACATGCTCTTTATCTTTATACCATCTGATACTTGAAATTTACACATTCTTTGTCAATATTCCTGCAGCTTGTACTCATGAATCAATGATGCAACTTTTCCCCATGTGGCACATGAAGTGTTTACATCAGAAATGCACATGCGTGCACATGTATGACATGTTATTTCATCATACATTTACACATATAGTTGTAGACACAGAACATACATCAAAATATATGTATTTGCTATATCAAAATATATTTGTGTAATTGACACCACGGTTACCGTAGTAGATTTGGGGGTTCCACTGTATTTCAAATTATTATGTATCAAAGCATGTGAATCCTTACAATACATCACTAGATAAACTCTTTAGTGCAGACCTGAGTTGAAGAAGTGACTTCAGGCTGGGGGATGACTTCAGCTGAGTGACTGTGATTCATTTGCAAAACAAAAGGTGTTAATGGTGCTGGAGAGGGGGCGGGCAGCTTGTGAGGGGAGTAAGAGGGGGGGCTCCTTGTGAGGAGAGCCTCATTTTTCCAGGAATTCTAGTGTTAAACAAAGTACTGATATTATTCCTCTTCAACTGACCGCTTTGTTTTCTATGCAAAAACCACTTCGCCACAGAAGACTCGATATTATTGGCATAGCAAGTTCTGCTCTTCTCCTTTCAAAACTTGCTAAAAGCTGTATTTAAAAGAACAGATTGGCCGGGGTAATTCACACCCTTCAATGCCAGCTTAATGTTTAGGATAGTGGGAATCACAGAGGAATTAAGGATGGAAACTTCTTTGCTGGTGGTATAAGCGGTCTGGTGAATTTTTAGAGAGAAGAGGCCGTCGATGTTTGAATGTAGAAAATTGTTCTGGCTGCAGCCTGCAGTATGGACTTGTTGGTGTGTGTAGCTCCCAGTGTTCTGACAGCGCGACGTTTTGGGGAAGCATGTGATTCAGCAGCTACCAGTGGGCTTCGTGCGGTGGAGATTTTGTGGCTGTTAGCGGAGTTGATAACAGAGGGTCGTTAAGAGAAGCCTGCATGCAGTAGGCAAAGGAGTAATGTTTGCCGGCGGGGGACGTGCGGCGATTAACCTGTGCGGTAGTGAAAAGGAGTTAAAAAGAAGGAAGTGTGCGGATGCGGAAAGAATGGAATAATTGTGGTAGGCTGCCGGCTGAGTAGTTTGGTGAATGTTTGGTGTGGGTCCGGCGCTGCCGATTGGATGGTGGGGCTGCAGTGTGAGTCAGATAAAAAAAAAAAAAAAACCAGGAGTAGGATCCAATGGGACTAACTGGCATGTATAGACGCGTGTAATGCAAAAGGGCTGTTTTTGGTAGCATCTTTCGCTTACGGCCATACCACCCTGAACACGCCCGATCTCGTCTGATCTCGGAAGCCAAGCAGGGTAGGGTCTGGTTAGTACTTGGATGGGAGACCTCCTGGGAATACCAGGTGCTGTAAGCCTTTCTCACTTTTACTTTATACAGGGGGCGCTCCACTTCACGATTAATTTAAATCTATCACTCCCCTTCCATTTTACTATTTTATATATATATATTTTTTTTTCTCTCATTCATAAAGGCAGCTTTTAGAAACCGTTTTACTCTAAATACTTCCTGGTAATTCTAGGTGCTGTAAGCTGTTCGTGCCTTTATTCCACCAGGGCGCGATCTTCTCACAAACTTGAAGACTGTCACTCCCCATTCACGTTTTACAACTTATTGTTAATGATAAAGAGACAGCTTTTTACACACAGTTTTAAACAAAGTACTGATATTATTCCTCTTCAACTGACCGCTTTGTTTTCTATGCAAAAACCACTTCGCCACAGAAGACTCGATATTATTGGCATAGCAAGTTCTGCTCTTCTCCTTTCAAAACTTGCTAAAAGCTGTATTTAAAAGAACAGATTGGCCGGGGTAATTCACAGCCTTCAATGCCAGCTTAATGTTTAGGTTAGTGGGAATCACAGAGGAATTAGGGATGGAAACTTCTTTGCTGGTGGTAGAAGCGGTCTGGTGAATTTTTAGAGAGAAGAGGCCGTCGATGTTTGAATGTAGAAAATTGTTCTGGCTGCAGCCTGCAGTATGGACTTGTTGGTGTGTGTAGCTCCCAGTGTTCTGACAGCGCGACGTTTTGGGGAAGCATGTGATTCAGCAGCTACCAGTGGGCTTCGTGCGGCGGAGATTTTGTGGCTGTTAGCGGAGTTGATAACAGAGGGTCGTTAAGAGAAGCCTGCATGCAGTAGGCAAAGGAGTAATGTTTGCCGGCGGGGGACGTGCGGCGATTAACCTGTGCGGTAGTGAAAAGGAGTTAAAAAGAAGGAAGTGTGCGGATGCGGAAAGAATGGAATAATTGTGGTAGGCTGCCGGCTGAGTAGTTTGGTGAATGTTTGGTGTGGGTCCGGCGCTGCCGATTGGATGGTGGGGCTGCAGTGTGAGTCAGATAAAAAAAAAAAAAGAACATTAGTAGGATCCAATGGGACCAACTGGCATGTATAGAGGCGTGTAATGCAAAAGGGCTGTTTTTGGTAGCATCTCTCGCTTACGGCCATACCACCCTGAACACGCCTGATCTCGTCTGATCTCGGAAGCCAAGCAGGGTAGGTTTTGGTTAGTAGTTGGATGGGAGACCTCCTGGGAATACCAGGTGCTGTAAGCTTTTCTCACTTTTACTTTATACAGGGGGCGCTCCACTTCACGATTAATTTAAATCTATCACTCCCCTTCCATTTTACTATTTTATATATATATATATATTTTTTTTTTCTCATTCATAAAGGCAGCTTTTAGAAACCGTTTTACTCTAAATACTTCCTGGTAATTCTAGGTGCTGTAAGCTGTTCGTGCCTTTATTCCACCAGGGCGCGATCTTCTCACAAACTTGAAGACTGTCACTCCCCATTCACGTTTTACAACTTATTGTTAATGATAAAGAGACAGCTTTTTACACACAGTTTTAACACTACGATCCCTGAAATCAACGAAATTTTTCGGACGCACCTCGGGTGGAGCCCCCCCCTCACTCCCCACACAAGCTGCCCGCCCCCTCATCAGCGCCAATCAACACCTATTGTTTTGCAAATGAAAGCGGAGTTTCACGGTTTCAGCTTCGGGTCTGCACAGAAACGTTTTCTAACAGTGTGGTCTGAGGAATCGTAAAATACATGCGTTAATATATCATAATTTGAAACACCATTTCTCTTGATTCGGTAATTTCAGTTTCAAGAAAGTATTTGATGGAATAAATACATGCATTTGCTTACTGCCTGTAGCAATCGGTAATCTGATTTTCAGTTTTAAAGTTCGATCAGGGCTAAATGACAAATTAATTAATGTATGTCATTAAAATTACCCTTGCATGATATTTGCATTATAAATGTACCGACAGACAAAGCATTTTTATAGGTAATGAAGAAAAACCTGCAACTTGCAATGTGCAAAGACCGTAATCCCCGTAAGAAGTGCATGCACACAAAAGACTGCTGATTACTATGTCCATTTGTTATGAGAGAGCACAATGCGCTTTGAATGTAAACACTGACGTTGCTACTTGCGAAAAAGATCGCGCAGTTATGAGCGCACAAAAGACTGTAAATTACTGCGGACGTGTGTGCATTTGTGCGTAGGATTATGAGATGCCACGGTGAACTTCACACGGAAACAATTCACATGTTACATGGGAAACATTGCGCAGTTATCAGCGCACAAAAGACTGTAAATTACTCCCGACGTGTGTGCATTTGTGTGTGGGATTATGAGATGCCATGGTGAACTTCACACGGAAACAATTCACATGTTACATGGGAAACATTGCGCAGTTATCAGCGCACAAAAGACTGTAAATTACTCCCGACGTGTGTGCATTTGTGTGTGGGATTATGAAATGCCACAGTGAACACAAACACTTCGTGATGTACGTATGAAACAGGATGGGCAATTATGAGCACACAAAAGTGCTAATTATTCATAAACAGATTGTGGTCCAGATATATAATTACGGCATAATAAAAAAAAGACTTTCGCGTGCGTGTGTGTTTCCGTATCACATTCAATCGGTTATTTTTGATATAATAAATACATACAGTTGATGTCTGCGACAATCTGTGTAACCTTATTCAGTTGTAAAAGTTAGAGCTAAAAGATAAATTGATTTACATATATCGGTAAAAGAACCATGGCATAACATTAGCGCGATATATGCATTATAAATGAATCACTAAGTAAGAACTCAGGACACTGCAGCTGCGCTTTGCATGAAGGCTAAAGATGGCTCTGTTTGGGAAAAAGAAACTTCGGCGTCGATTTATGCAAGAAAAAGAGATTGAAAAAGAAATGAAGACACAGCTTAGACAAGCTTCTGTTCCTCAGCTTTCCACTGGAAAGAGGACTCAGTGTCAGGTGCTCCGTCACTGTAATAGGCAGGGGCGCCGCTAAGGGGGGGAAAGTTGGGACAATTCTAAGGGCCCACGCCCTTTAGGGGCCCCCAGAGATCTGAATGGGTGTGGTAGGGGGGCCCAACCTCATATTTTGTCATAGGGCCCAAAATTGCTAGCGGCGCCCCTGGTAATAGGAACCACAGTACAGAGAGATGTGTGCAGTGTGACAGGTACACCTGTCGCAAGTGTAGGAAGGAGTGTCATTGGGTGTGTGATGACTGTTAGTGGATAGAAAAGGTTTTGTATCTTTAGTGTATGTGCTTATTTTGTATAATAAATGTGTATCTTCCACTTGAATGACACGGACTCTCTCTCTCTATCATACACACACATGCTCTTTATCTTTATACCATCTGATACTTGAAATTTACACATTCTTTGTCAATATTCCTGCAGCTTGTACTCATGAATCAATGATGCAACTTTTCCCCATGTGGCACATGAAGTGTTTACATCAGAAATGCACATGCGTGCACATGTATGACATGTTATTTCATCATACATTTACACATATAGTTGTAGACACAGAACATACATCAAAATATATGTATTTGCTATATCAAAATATATTTGTGTAATTGACACCACGGTTACCGTAGTAGATTTGGGGGTTCCACTGTATTTCAAATTATTATGTATCAAAGCATGTGAATCCTTACAATACATCACTAGATAAACTCTTTAGTGCAGACCTGAGTTGAAGAAGTGACTTCAGGCTGGGGGATGACTTCAGCTGAGTGACTGTGATTCATTTGCAAAACAAAAGGTGTTAATGGTGCTGGAGAGGGGGCGGGCAGCTTGTGAGGGGAGTAAGAGGGGGGGCTCCTTGTGAGGAGAGCCTCATTTTTCCAGGAATTCTAGTGTTAAACAAAGTACTGATATTATTCCTCTTCAACTGACCGCTTTGTTTTCTATGCAAAAACCACTTCGCCACAGAAGACTCGATATTATTGGCATAGCAAGTTCTGCTCTTCTCCTTTCAAAACTTGCTAAAAGCTGTATTTAAAAGAACAGATTGGCCGGGGTAATTTACACCCTTCAATGCCAGCTTAATGTTTAGGTTAGTGGGAATCACAGAGGAATTAGGGATGGAAACTTCTTTGCTGGTGGTAGAAGCGGTCTGGTGAATTTTTAGAGAGAAGAGGCCGTCGATGTTTGAATGTAGAAAATTGTTCTGGCTGCAGCCTGCAGTATGGACTTGTTGGTGTGTGTAGCTCCCAGTGTTCTGACAGCGCAACGTTTTGGGGAAGCATGTGATTCAGCAGCTACCAGTGGGCTTCGCGCGGCGGAGATTTTGTGGCTGTTAGCGGAGTTGATAACAGAGGGTCGTTAAGAGAAGCCTGCATGCAGTAGGCAAAGGAGTAATGTTTGCTGGCGGGGGACGTGCGGCGATTAACCTGTGCGGTAGTGAAAAGGAGTTAAAGAGAAGGAAGTGTGCGGATGCGGAAAGAATGGAATAATTGTGGTAGGCTGCCGGCTGAGTAGTTTGGTGAATGTTTGGTGTGGGTCCGGCGTTGCCGATTGGATGGTGGGGCTGCAGTGTGAGTCAGATAAAAAAAAAAAAAAAACCAGGAGTAGGATCCAATGGGACCAACTGGCATGTATAGAGGCGTGTAATGCAAAAGGGCTGTTTTTGGTAGCGTCTCTCGCTTACGGCCATACCACCCTGAACACACCTGATCTCGTCTGATCTCGGAAGCCAAGCAGGGTAGGGTCTGGTTAGTACTTGGATGGGAGACCACCTGGGAATACCAGGTGCTGTAAGCTTTTCTCACTTTTACTTTATACAGGGGGCGCTCCACTTCACGATTAATTTAAATCTATCACTCCCCTTCCATTTTACTATTTTATATATATATTTTTATTTTCTCTCTTTCATAAAGGCAGCTTTTACACACCGTTTTACTCTAAATACTGCCTGGTAATTCTAGGTGCTGTAAGCTGTTCGTGCCTTTATTCCACCAGGGCGCGATCTTCTCACAAACTTGAAGACTGTCACTCCCCATTCACGTTTTACAACTTATTGTTAATGATAAAGAGACAGCTTTTTACACACAGTTTTAAACAAAGTACTGATATTATTCCTCTTCAACTGACCGCTTTGTTTTCTATGCAAAAACCACTTCGCCACAGAAGACTCGATATTATTGGCATAGCAAGTTCTGCTCTTCTCCTTTCAAAACTTGCTAAAAGCTGTATTTAAAAGAACAGATTGGCCGGGGTAATTCACACCCTTCAATGCCAGCTTAATGTTTAGGTTAGTGGGAATCACAGAGGAATTAGGTATGGAAACTTCTTTGCTGGTGGTAGAAGCGGTCTGGTGAATTTTTAGAGAGAAGAGGCCGTCGATGTTTGAATGTAGAAAATTGTTCTGGCTGCAGCCTGCAGTATGGACTTGTTGGTGTGTGTAGCTCCCAGTGTTCTGACAGCATGACGTTTTGGGGAAGCATGTGATTCAGCAGCTACCAGTGGGCTTCGTGCGGCGGAGATTTTGTGGCTGTTAGCGGAGTTGATAACAGAGGGTCGTTAAGAGAAGCCTGCATGCAGTAGGCAAAGGAGTAATGTTTGCCGGCGGGGGACGTGCGGCGATTAACCTGTGCGGTAGTGAAAAGGAGTTAAAAAGAAGGAAGTGTGCGGATGCGGAAAGAATGGAATAATTGTGGTAGGCTGCCGGCTGAGTAGTTTGGTGAATGTTTGGTGTGGGTCCGGCGCTGCCGATTGGATGGTGGTGCTGCAGTGTGAGTCAGATAAAAAAAAAAAAAAACCAGGAGTAGGATCCAATGGGACTAACTGGCATGTATAGACGCGTGTAATGCAAAAGGGCTGTTTTTGGTAGCGTCTCTCGCTTATGGCCATACCACCCTGAACACGCCCGAGTCTGATCTCAGAAGCTAAGCAGGGTAGGGTATGGTTAGTACTTGGATGGGAGACCACCTGGGAATACCAGGTGCTGTAAGCTTTTCTCACTTTTACTTTATACAGGGGGCGCTCCACTTCACGATTAATTTAAATCTATCACTCCCCTTCCATTCTACTATTTTATATATATTTTTTTATTTTCTCTCTTTCATAAAGGCAGCTTTTACACACCGTTTTACTCTAAATACTGCCTGGTAATTCTAGGTGCTGTAAGCTCTTCGTGCCTTTATTCCACCAGGGCGCGATCTTCTCACAAACTTGAAGACTGTCACTCCCCATTCACGTTTTACAACTTATTGTTAATGATAAAGAGACAGCTTTTTACACACAGTTTTAAACAAAGTACTGATATTATTCCTCTTCAACTGACCGCTTTGTTTTCTATGCAAAAACCACTTCGCCACAGAAGACTCGATATTATTGGCATAGCAAGTTCTGCTCTTCTCCTTTCAAAACTTGCTAAAAGCTGTATTTAAAAGAACAGATTGGCCGGGGTAATTCACACCCTTCAATGCCAGCTTAATGTTTAGGTTAGTGGGAATCACAGAGGAATTAGGGATGGAAACTTCTTTGCTGGTGGTAGAAGCGGTCTGGTGAATTTTTAGAGAGAAGAGGCCGTCGATGTTTGAATGTAGAAAATTGTTCTGGCTGCAGCCTGCAGTATGGACTTGTTGGTGTGTGTAGCTCCCAGTGTTCTGACAGCGCGACGTTTTGGGGAAGCATGTGATTCAGCAGCTACCAGTGGGCTTCGTGCGGCGGAGATTTTGTGGCTGTTAGCGGAGTTGATAACAGAGGGTCGTTAAGAGAAGCCTGCATGCAGTAGGCAAAGGAGTAATGTTTGCCGGCGGGTGACGTGCGGCGATTAACCTGTGCGGTAGTGAAAAGGAGTTAAAAAGAAGGAAGTGTGCGGATGCGGAAAGAATGGAATAATTGTGGTAGGCTGCCGGCTGAGTAGTTTGGTGAATGTTTGGTGTGGGTCCGGCGCTGCCGATTGGATGGTGGGGCTGCAGTGTGAGTCAGATAAAAAAAAAAAAAAAAACAGGAGTAGGATCCAATGGGACTAACTGGCATGTATAGACGCGTGTAATGCAAAAGGGCTGTTTTTGGTAGCGTCACTCGCTTATGGCCATACCACCCTGAACACGCCCGATCTCATCCGATCTCGGAAGCCAAGCAGGGTAGGGTCTGGTTAGTACTTGGATGGGAGATCTCCTGGGAATACCAGGTGCTGTAAGCTTTTCTCACTTTTACTTTATACAGGGGGCGCTCCACTTCACGATTAATTTAAATCTATCACTCCCCTTCCATTTTACTATTTTATATATATATATATATATTTTTCTCTCATTCATAAAGGTAGCTTTTACACACCGTTTTACTCTAAATACTTTCTGGTAATTCTAGGTGCTGTAAGCTGTTCGTGCCTTTATTCCACCAGGGCGCGATCTTCTCACAAACTTGAAGACTGTCACTCCCCATTCACGTTTTACAACTTATTGTTAATGACAGCTTTTTACACACAGTTTTAAACAAAGTACTGATATTATTCCTCTTCAACTGACCGCTTTGTTTTCTATGCAAAAACCACTTCGCCACAGAAGACTCGATATTATTGGCATAGCAAGTTCTGCTCTTCTCCTTTCAAAACTTGCTAAAAGCTGTATTTAAAAGAACAGATTGGCCGGGGTAATTCACACCCTTCAATGCCAGCTTAATGTTTAGGTTAGTGGGAATCACAGAGGAATTAGGGATGGAAACTTCTTTGCTGGTGGTAGAAGCGGTCTGGTGAATTTTTAGAGAGAAGAGGCCGTCGATGTTTGAATGTAGAAAATTGTTCTGGCTGCAGCCTGCAGTATGGACTTGTTGGTGTGTGTAGCTCCCAGTGTTCTGACAGCGCGACGTTTTGGGGAAGCATGTGATTCAGCAGCTACCAGTGGGCTTCGTGCGGCGGAGATTTTGTGGCTGTTAGCGGAGTTGATAACAGAGGGTCGTTAAGAGAAGCCTGCATGCAGTAGGCAAAGGAGTAATGTTTGCCGGCGGGGGACGTGCGGCGATTAACCTGTGCGGTAGTGAAAAGGAGTTAAAAAGAAGGAAGTGTGTGGATGCGGAAAGAATGGAATAATTGTGGTAGGCTGCCGGCTGAGTAGTTTGGTGAATGTTTGGTGTGGGTCCGGCGCTGCCGATTGGATGGTGGTGCTGCAGTGTGAGTCAGATAAAAAAAAAAAAAAAAAAACAGGAGTAGGATCTAATGGGACTAACTGGCATGTATAGACGCGTATAATGCAAAAGGGCTGTTTTTGGTCGTGTCTCTCGCTTACGGCCATACCACCCTGAACACGCCCGATCTCATCGGATCTCGCAAGCCAAGGAGGGTAGGGTCTGGTCAGTACTTGGATGGGAGACCTCCTGGGAGTACCAGGTGCTGTAAGCTTTTCTCACTTTTACTTTATATAGGGGGCGCTCCACTTCACGATTAATTTAAATCTATCACTCCCCTTCCATTTTACTATTTTATATATATATATATTTTTTTCTCTCATTCATAAATTCAGCTTTTACACACCGTTTTACTCTAAATACTTCCTGGTAATTCTAGGTGCTGTAAGCTGTTCGTGCCTTTATTCCACCAGGGCGCGATCTTCTCACAAACTTGAAGACTGTCACTCCCCATTCACGTTTTACAACTTATTGTTAATGATAAAGAGACAGCTTTTTACACACAGTTTTAAACAAAGTACTGATATTATTCCTCTTCAACTGACCGCTTTGTTTTCTATGCAAAAACCACTTCGCCACAGAAGACTCGATATTATTGGCATAGCAAGTTCTGCTCTTCTCCTTTCAAAACTTGCTAAAAGCTGTATTTAAAAGAACAGATTGGCCGGGGTAATTCACACCCTTCAATGCCAGCTTAATGTTTAGGTTAGTGGGAATCACAGAGGAATTAGGGATGGAAACTTCTTTGCTGGTGGTAGAAGCGGTCTGGTGAATTTTTAGAGAGAAGAGGCTGTCGATGTTTGAATGTAGAAAATTGTTCTGGCTGCAGCCTGCAGTATGGACTTGTTGGTGTGTGTAGCTCCCAGTGTTCTGACAGCGCGACGTTTTGGGGAAGCATGTGATTCAGCAGCTACCAGTGGGCTTCGTGCGGCGGAGATTTTGTGGCTGTTAGCGGAGTTGATTACAGAGGGTCGTTAAGAGAAGCCTGCATGCGGTAGGCAAATGAGTAATGTTTGCCGGCGGGGGACGTGCGGCGATTAACCTGTGAGGTAGTGAAAAGGACTTAAAGAGAAGGAAGTGTGCGGATGCGGAAAGAATGGAATAATTGTGGTAGGCTGCCAGCTGAGTAGTTTGGTGAATGTTTGGTGTGGGTCCGGCGCTGCCGATTGGATGGTGGTGCTGCAGTGTGAGTCAGATAAAAAAAAAAAAAAAACCAGGAGTAGGATCCAATGGGACTAACTGGCATGTATAGACGCGTGTAATGCAAAAGGGCTGTTTTTGGTTGCATCTCTCGCTTACGGCCGTACCACCCTGAACACGCCCGATCTCGTCTGATCTTGGAAGCTAAGCAGGGTAGGGGCTGGTTAGTACTTGGATGGGTGACCACCTGGGAATACCAGGTGCTGTAAGCTTTTCTCACTTTTACTTTATACAGGGGGCGCTCCACTTCACGATTAATTTAAATCTAGCACTCCCCTTCCATTTTACTATTTTATATATATATATATTTTATCTCTCTTTCATAAAGCCAGCTTTTAGAAACCGTTTTACTCTAAATACTTCCTGGTAATTCTAGGTGCTGTAAGCTGTTCGTGCCTTTATTCCACCAGGGCGCGATCTTCTCACAAACTTGAAGACTGTCACTCCCCATTCACGTTTTACAACTTATTGTTAATGATAAAGAGACAGCTTTTTACACACAGTTTTAAACAAAGTACTGATATTATTCCTCTTCAACTGACCGCTTTGTTTTCTATGCAAAAACCACTTCGCCACAGAAGACTCGATATTATTGGCATAGCAAGTTCTGCTCTTCTCCTTTCAAAACTTGCTAAAAGCTGTATTTAAAAGAACAGATTGGCCGGGGTAATTCACACCCTTCAATGCCAGCTTAATGTTTAGGTTAGTGGGAATCACAGAGGAATTAGGGATGGAAACTTCTTTGCTGGTGGTAGAAGCGGTCTGGTGAATTTTTAGAGAGAAGAGGCCGTCGATGTTTGGATGTAGAAAATTGTTCTGGCTGCAGCCTGCAGTATGGACTTGTTGGTGTGTGTAGCTCCCAGTGTTCTGACAGCGCAACGTTTTGGGGAAGCATGTGATTCAGCAGCTACCAGTGGGCTTCGTGCGGCGGAGATTTTGTGGCTGTTAGCGGAGTTGATAACAGAGGGTCGTTAAGAAAAGCCTGCATGCAGTAGGCAAAGGAGTAATGTTTGCTGGCGGGGGACGTGCGGCGATTAACCTGTGCGGTAGTGAAAAGGAGTTAAAGAGAAGGAAGTGTGCGGATGCGGAAAGAATGGAATAATTGTGGTAGGCTGCCGGCTGAGTAGTTTGGTGAATGTTTGGTGTGGGTCCGGCGTTGCCGATTGGATGGTGGGGCTGCAGTGTGAGTCAGATAAAAAAAAAAAAAAAAAACCAGGAGTAGGATCCAATGGGACCAACTGGCATGTATAGAGGCGTGTAATGCAAAAGGGCTGTTTTTGGTAGCATCTCACGCTTATGGCCATACCACCCTGAACACGCCCGATCTCGTCTGATCTCGGAAGCTAAGCAGGGTAGGGTCTGGTTAGTACTTGGATGGGAGACCACCTGGGAATACCAGGTGCTGTAAGCTTTTCTCACTTTTACTTTATACAGGGGGCGCTCCACTTCACGATTAATTTAAATCTATCACTCCCCTTCCATTTTACTATTTTATATATATATATATTTTTCTCTCATTCATAAAGGCAGCTTTTACACACCGTTTTACTCTAAATACTTCCTGGTAATTCTAGGTGCTGTAAGCTGTTCGTGCCTTTATTCCACCAGGGCGCGATCTTCTCACAAACTTGAAGACTGTCACTCCCCATTCACGTTTTACAACTTATTGTTAATGATAAAGAGACAGCTTTTTACACACAGTTTTAAACAAAGTACTGATATTATTCCTCTTCAACTGACCGCTTTGTTTTCTATGCAAAAACCACTTCGCCACAGAAGACTCGATATTATTGGCATAGCAAGTTCTGCTCTTCTCCTTTCAAAACTTGCTAAAAGCTGTATTTAAAAGAACAGATTGGCCGGGGTAATTCACACCCTTCAATGCCAGCTTAATGTTTAGGTTAGTGGGAATCACAGAGGAATTAGGGATGGAAACTTCTTTGCTGGTGGTAGAAGCGGTCTGGTGAATTTTTAGAGAGAAGAGGCTGTCGATGTTTGAATGTAGAAAATTGTTCTGGCTGCAGCCTGCAGTATGGACTTGTTGGTGTGTGTAGCTCCCAGTGTTCTGACAGCGCGACGTTTTGGGGAAGCATGTGATTCAGCAGCTACCAGTGGGCTTCGTGCGGCGGAGATTTTGTGGCTGTTAGCGGAGTTGATTACAGAGGGTCGATAAGAGAAGCCTGCATGCGGTAGGCAAATGAGTAATGTTTGCCGGCGGGGGACGTGCGGCGATTAACCTGTGAGGTAGTGAAAAGGACTTAAAGAGAAGGAAGTGTGCGGATGCGGAAAGAATGGAATAATTGTGGTAGGCTGCCAGCTGAGTAGTTTGGTGAATGTTTGGTGTGGGTCCGGCGCTGCCGATTGGATGGTGGTGCTGCAGTGTGAGTCAGATAAAAAAAAAAAAAAAACCAGGAGTAGGATCCAATGGGACTAACTGGCATGTATAGACGCGTGTAATGCAAAAGGGCTGTTTTTGGTTGCATCTCTCGCTTACGGCCGTACCACCCTGAACACGCCCGATCTCGTCTGATCTTGGAAGCTAAGCAGGGTAGGGTCTGGTTAGTACTTGGATGGGTGACCACCTGGGAATACCAGGTGCTGTAAGCTTTTCTCACTTTTACTTTATACAGGGGGCGCTCCACTTCACGATTAATTTAAATCTAGCACTCCCCTTCCATTTTACTATTTTATATATATATATATTTTATCTCTCTTTCATAAAGCCAGCTTTTAGAAACCGTTTTACTCTAAATACTTCCTGGTAATTCTAGGTGCTGTAAGCTGTTCGTGCCTTTATTCCACCAGGGCGCGATCTTCTCACAAACTTGAAGACTGTCACTCCCCATTCACGTTTTACAACTTATTGTTAATGATAAAGAGACAGCTTTTTACACACAGTTTTAAACAAAGTACTGATATTATTCCTCTTCAACTGACCGCTTTGTTTTCTATGCAAAAACCACTTCGCCACAGAAGACTCGATATTATTGGCATAGCAAGTTCTGCTCTTCTCCTTTCAAAACTTGCTAAAAGCTGTATTTAAAAGAACAGATTGGCCGGGGTAATTCACACCCTTCAATGCCAGCTTAATGTTTAGGTTAGTGGGAATCACAGAGGAATTAGGGATGGAAACTTCTTTGCTGGTGGTAGAAGCGGTCTGGTGAATTTTTAGAGAGAAGAGGCCGTCGATGTTTGGATGTAGAAAATTGTTCTGGCTGCAGCCTGCAGTATGGACTTGTTGGTGTGTGTAGCTCCCAGTGTTCTGACAGCGCAACGTTTTGGGGAAGCAGGTGATTCAGCAGCTACCAGTGGGCTTCGTGCGGCGGAGATTTTGTGGCTGTTAGCGGAGTTGATAACAGAGGGTCGTTAAGAAAAGCCTGCATGCAGTAGGCAAAGGAGTAATGTTTGCTGGCGGGGGACGTGCGGCGATTAACCTGTGCGGTAGTGAAAAGGAGTTAAAGAGAAGGAAGTGTGCGGATGCGGAAAGAATGGAATAATTGTGGTAGGCTGCCGGCTGAGTAGTTTGGTGAATGTTTGGTGTGGGTCCGGCGTTGCCGATTGGATGGTGGGGCTGCAGTGTGAGTCAGATAAAAAAAAAAAAAAAAAACCAGGAGTAGGATCCAATGGGACCAACTGGCATGTATAGAGGCGTGTAATGCAAAAGGGCTGTTTTTGGTAGCATCTCACGCTTATGGCCATACCACCCTGAACACGCCCGATCTCGTCTGATCTCGGAAGCTAAGCAGGGTAGGGTCTGGTTAGTACTTGGATGGGAGACCACCTGGGAATACCAGGTGCTGTAAGCTTTTCTCACTTTTACTTTATACAGGGGGCGCTCCACTTCACGATTAATTTAAATCTATCACTCCCCTTCCATTTTACTATTTTATATATATATATATTTTTCTCTCATTCATAAAGGCAGCTTTTACACACCGTTTTACTCTAAATACTTCCTGGTAATTCTAGGTGCTGTAAGCTGTTCGTGCCTTTATTCCACCAGGGCGCGATCTTCTCACAAACTTGAAGACTGTCACTCCCCATTCACGTTTTACAACTTATTGTTAATGATAAAGAGACAGCTTTTTACACACAGTTTTAAACAAAGTACTGATATTATTCCTCTTCAACTGACCGCTTTGTTTTCTATGCAAAAACCACTTCGCCACAGAAGACTCGATATTATTGGCATAGCAAGTTCTGCTCTTCTCCTTTCAAAACTTGCTAAAAGCTGTATTTAAAAGAACAGATTGGCCGGGGTAATTCACACCCTTCAATGCCAGCTTAATGTTTAGGTTAGTGGGAATCACAGAGGAATTAGGGATGGAAACTTCTTTGCTGGTGGTAGAAGCGGTCTGGTGAATTTTTAGAGAGAAGAGGCTGTCGATGTTTGAATGTAGAAAATTGTTCTGGCTGCAGCCTGCAGTATGGACTTGTTGGTGTGTGTAGCTCCCAGTGTTCTGACAGCGCGACGTTTTGGGGAAGCATGTGATTCAGCAGCTACCAGTGGGCTTCGTGCGGCGGAGATTTTGTGGCTGTTAGCGGAGTTGATTACAGAGGGTCGTTAAGAGAAGCCTGCATGCGGTAGGCAAATGAGTAATGTTTGCCGGCGGGGGACGTGCGGCGATTAACCTGTGAGGTAGTGAAAAGGACTTAAAGAGAAGGAAGTGTGCGGATGCGGAAAGAATGGAATAATTGTGGTAGGCTGCCAGCTGAGTAGTTTGGTGAATGTTTGGTGTGGGTCCGGCGCTGCCGATTGGATGGTGGTGCTGCAGTGTGAGTCAGATAAAAAAAAAAAAAAAACCAGGAGTAGGATCCAATGGGACTAACTGGCATGTATAGACGCGTGTAATGCAAAAGGGCTGTTTTTGGTTGCATCTCTCGCTTACGGCCGTACCACCCTGAACACGCCCGATCTTGTCTGATCTTGGAAGCTAAGCAGGGTAGGGTCTGGTTAGTACTTGGATGGGTGACCACCTGGGAATACCAGGTGCTGTAAGCTTTTCTCACTTTTACTTTATACAGGGGGCGCTCCACTTCACGATTAATTTAAATCTAGCACTCCCCTTCCATTTTACTATTTTATATATATATATATTTTATCTCTCTTTCATAAAGCCAGCTTTTAGAAACCGTTTTACTCTAAATACTTCCTGGTAATTCTAGGTGCTGTAAGCTGTTCGTGCCTTTATTCCACCAGGGCGCGATCTTCTCACAAACTTGAAGACTGTCACTCCCCATTCACGTTTTACAACTTATTGTTAATGATAAAGAGACAGCTTTTTACACACAGTTTTAAACAAAGTACTGATATTATTCCTCTTCAACTGACCGCTTTGTTTTCTATGCAAAAACCACTTCGCCACAGAAGACTCGATATTATTGGCATAGCAAGTTCTGCTCTTCTCCTTTCAAAACTTGCTAAAAGCTGTATTTAAAAGAACAGATTGGCCGGGGTAATTCACACCCTTCAATGCCAGCTTAATGTTTAGGTTAGTGGGAATCACAGAGGAATTAGGGATGGAAACTTCTTTGCTGGTGGTAGAAGCGGTCTGGTGAATTTTTAGAGAGAAGAGGCCGTCGATGTTTGGATGTAGAAAATTGTTCTGGCTGCAGCCTGCAGTATGGACTTGTTGGTGTGTGTAGCTCCCAGTGTTCTGACAGCGCAACGTTTTGGGGAAGCATGTGATTCAGCAGCTACCAGTGGGCTTCGTGCGGCGGAGATTTTGTGGCTGTTAGCGGAGTTGATAACAGAGGGTCGTTAAGAAAAGCCTGCATGCAGTAGGCAAAGGAGTAATGTTTGCTGGCGGGGGACGTGCGGCGATTAACCTGTGCGGTAGTGAAAAGGAGTTAAAGAGAAGGAAGTGTGCGGATGCGGAAAGAATGGAATAATTGTGGTAGGCTGCCCGCTGAGTAGTTTGGTGAATGTTTGGTGTGGGTCCGGCGTTGCCGATTGGATGGTGGGGCTGCAGTGTGAGTCAGATAAAAAAAAAAAAAAAAAAACAGGAGTAGGATCCAATGGGACCAACTGGCATGTATAGAGGCGTGTAATGCAAAAGGGCTGTTTTTGGTAGCATCTCACGCTTATGGCCATACCACCCTGAACACGCCCGATCTCGTCTGATCTCGGAAGCTAAGCAGGGTAGGGTCTGGTTAGTACTTGGATGGGAGACCACCTGGGAATACCAGGTGCTGTAAGCTTTTCTCACTTTTACTTTATACAGGGGGCGCTCCACTTCACGATTAATTTAAATCTAGCACTCCCCTTCCATTTTACTATTTTATATATATATATATTTTTCTCTCATTCATAAAGGCAGCTTTTACACACCGTTTTACTCTAAATACTTCCTGGTAATTCTAGGTGCTGTAAGCTGTTCGTGCCTTTATTCCACCAGGGCGCGATCTTCTCACAAACTTGAAGACTGTCACTCCCCATTCACGTTTTACAACTTATTGTTAATGATAAAGAGACAGCTTTTTACACACAGTTTTAAACAAAGTACTGATATTATTCCTCTTCAACTGACCGCTTTGTTTTCTATGCAAAAACCACTTCGCCACAGAAGACTCGATATTATTGGCATAGCAAGTTCTGCTCTTCTCCTTTCAAAACTTGCTAAAAGCTGTATTTAAAAGAACAGATTGGCCGGGGTAATTCACACCCTTCAATGCCAGCTTAATGTTTAGGTTAGTGGGAATCACAGAGGAATTAGGGATGGAAACTTCTTTGCTGGTGGTAGAAGCGGTCTGGTGAATTTTTAGAGAGAAGAGGCTGTCGATGTTTGAATGTAGAAAATTGTTCTGGCTGCAGCCTGCAGTATGGACTTGTTGGTGTGTGTAGCTCCCAGTGTTCTGACAGCGCGACGTTTTGGGGAAGCATGTGATTCAGCAGCTACCAGTGGGCTTCGTGCGGCGGAGATTTTGTGGCTGTTAGCGGAGTTGATTACAGAGGGTCGTTAAGAGAAGCCTGCATGCGGTAGGCAAATGAGTAATGTTTGCCGGCGGGGGACGTGCGGCGATTAACCTGTGAGGTAGTGAAAAGGACTTAAAGAGAAGGAAGTGTGCGGATGCGGAAAGAATGGAATAATTGTGGTAGGCTGCCAGCTGAGTAGTTTGGTGAATGTTTGGTGTGGGTCCGGCGCTGCCGATTGGATGGTGGTGCTGCAGTGTGAGTCAGATAAAAAAAAAAAAAAAACCAGGAGTAGGATCCAATGGGACTAACTGGCATGTATAGACGCGTGTAATGCAAAAGGGCTGTTTTTGGTTGCATCTCTCGCTTACGGCCGTACCACCCTGAACACGCCCGATCTTGTCTGATCTTGGAAGCTAAGCAGGGTAGGGTCTGGTTAGTACTTGGATGGGTGACCACCTGGGAATACCAGGTGCTGTAAGCTTTTCTCACTTTTACTTTATACAGGGGGCGCTCCACTTCACGATTAATTTAAATCTAGCACTCCCCTTCCATTTTACTATTTTATATATATATATATTTTATCTCTCTTTCATAAAGCCAGCTTTTAGAAACCGTTTTACTCTAAATACTTCCTGGTAATTCTAGGTGCTGTAAGCTGTTCGTGCCTTTATTCCACCAGGGCGCGATCTTCTCACAAACTTGAAGACTGTCACTCCCCATTCACGTTTTACAACTTATTGTTAATGATAAAGAGACAGCTTTTTACACACAGTTTTAAACAAAGTACTGATATTATTCCTCTTCAACTGACCGCTTTGTTTTCTATGCAAAAACCACTTCGCCACAGAAGACTCGATATTATTGGCATAGCAAGTTCTGCTCTTCTCCTTTCAAAACTTGCTAAAAGCTGTATTTAAAAGAACAGATTGGCCGGGGTAATTCACACCCTTCAATGCCAGCTTAATGTTTAGGTTAGTGGGAATCACAGAGGAATTAGGGATGGAAACTTCTTTGCTGGTGGTAGAAGCGGTCTGGTGAATTTTTAGAGAGAAGAGGCCGTCGATGTTTGGATGTAGAAAATTGTTCTGGCTGCAGCCTGCAGTATGGACTTGTTGGTGTGTGTAGCTCCCAGTGTTCTGACAGCGCAACGTTTTGGGGAAGCATGTGATTCAGCAGCTACCAGTGGGCTTCGTGCGGCGGAGATTTTGTGGCTGTTAGCGGAGTTGATAACAGAGGGTCGTTAAGAAAAGCCTGCATGCAGTAGGCAAAGGAGTAATGTTTGCTGGCGGGGGACGTGCGGCGATTAACCTGTGCGGTAGTGAAAAGGAGTTAAAGAGAAGGAAGTGTGCGGATGCGGAAAGAATGGAATAATTGTGGTAGGCTGCCCGCTGAGTAGTTTGGTGAATGTTTGGTGTGGGTCCGGCGTTGCCGATTGGATGGTGGGGCTGCAGTGTGAGTCAGATAAAAAAAAAAAAAAAAAAACAGGAGTAGGATCCAATGGGACCAACTGGCATGTATAGAGGCGTGTAATGCAAAAGGGCTGTTTTTGGTAGCATCTCACGCTTATGGCCATACCACCCTGAACACGCCCGATCTCGTCTGATCTCGGAAGCTAAGCAGGGTAGGGTCTGGTTAGTACTTGGATGGGAGACCACCTGGGAATACCAGGTGCTGTAAGCTTTTCTCACTTTTACTTTATACAGGGGGCACTCCACTTCACGATTAATTTAAAACTATCACTCCCCTTACGTTTTACTATTTTATATATATATATTTTTTCTCTCATTCATAAAGGCAGCTTTTACACACCGTTTAACTCTAAATACTGCCTGGTAATTCTTGGTGCTGTAAGCTGTTCGTGCCTTTATTCCACCAGGGCGCGATCTTCTCACAAACTTGAAGACTGTCACTCCCCATTCACGTTTTACAACTTATTGTTAATGATAAAGAGACAGCTTTTTACACACAGTTTTAAACAAATTACTGATATTATTCCTCTTCAACTGACCGCTTTGTTTTCTATGCAAAAACCACTTCGCCACAGAAGACTCGATATTATTGGCATAGCAAGTTCTGCTCTTCTCCTTTCAAAACTTGCTAAAAGCTGTATTTAAAAGAACAGATTGGCCGGGGTAATTCACACCCTTCAATGCCAGCTTAATGTTTAGGTTAGTGGGAATCACAGAGGAATTAGGGATGGAAACTTCTTTGCTGGTGGTAGAAGCGGTCTGGTGAATTTTTAGAGAGAAGAGGCCGTCGATGTTTGAATGTAGAAAATTGTTCTGGCTGCAGCCTGCAGTATGGACTTGTTGGTGTGTGTAGCTCCCAGTGTTCTGACAGCGCGACGTTTTGGGGAAGCATGTTATTCAGCAGCTACCAGTGGGCTTCGTGCGGCGGAGATTTTTTGGCTGTTAGCGGAGTTGATAACAGAGAGTCGTTAAGAGAAGCCTGCATGCGGTAGGCAAAGGAGTAATGTTTGCCGGCGGGGGACGTGCGGCGATTAACCTGTGCGGTAGTGAAAAGGAGTTAAAAAGAAGGAAGTGTGCGGATGCGGAAAGAATGGAATAATTGTGGTAGGCTGCCGGCTGAGTAGTTTGGTGAATGTTGGGTGTGGGTCCGGCGCTGCCGATTGGATGGTGGGGCTGCAGTGTGAGTCAGATTAAAAAAAAAAAAAGAACATTAGTAGTATCCAATGGGACCAACTGGCATGTATAGAGGCGTGTAATGCAAAAGGGCTGTTTTTGGTAGTTTCTCTCGCTTACGGCCATACCACCCTGAACACGCCCGATCTCGTCTGATCTTGGAAGCTAAGCAGGGTAGGGTCTGGTTAGTACTTGGATGGGAGATCACCTGGGAAAACCAGGTGCTGTAAGCTTTTCTCACGTTTACTTTATACAGGGGGCGCTCCACTTCAAGATTACTTTAAATCTATCACTCCCCTTCCATTTTACTATTTTATATATATATATTTTTTTTTTTTTCTCTCATTCATAAAGCCAGCTTTTAGAAACCGTTTTACTCTAAATACTTCCTGGTAATTCTAGGTGCTGTAAGCTGTTCGTGCCTTTATTCCACCAGGGCGCGATCTTCTCACAAACTTGAAGACTGTCACTCCCCATTCACGTTTTACAACTTATTGTTAATGATAAAGAGACAGCTTTTTACACACAGTTTTAAACAAAGTACTGATATTATTCCTCTTCAGCTGACCGCTTTGTTTACTATGCAAAAACCACTTCGCCACAGAAGACTCGATATTATTGGCATAGCAAGTTCTGCTCTTCTCCTTTCAAAACTTGCTAAAAGCTGTATTTAAAAGAACAGATTAGCCCGGGTAATTCACACCCTTCAATGCCAGCTTAATGTTTAGGTTAGTGGGAATCACAGAGGAATTAGGGATGGAAACTTCTTTGCTGGTGGTAGAAGCGGTCTGGTGAATTTTTAGAGAGAAGAGGCCGTCGATGTTTGAATGTAGAAAATTGTTCTGGCTGCAGCCTGCAGTATGGACTTGTTGGTGTGTGTAGCTCCCAGTGTTCTGACAGCGCGACGTTTTGGGGAAGCATGTGATTCAGCAGCTACCAGTGGGCTTCGTGCGGCGGAGATTTTGTGGCTGTTAGCGGAGTTGATAACAGAGGGTCGTTAAGAGAAGCCTGCATGCAGTAGGCAAAGGAGTAATGTTTGCCGGCGGGGGACGTGCGGCGATTAACCTGTGCGGTAGTGAAAATGAGTTAAAAAGAAGGAAGTGTGCGGATGCGGAAAGAATGGAATAATTGTGGTAGGCTGCCGGCTGAGTAGTTTGGTGAATGTTGGGTGTGGGTCCGGCGCTACCGATTGGATGGTGGGGCTGCAGTGTGAGTCAGATAAAAAAAAAAAAAGAACATTAGTAGTATCCAATGGGACCAACTGGCATGTATAGAGGCGTGTAATGCAAAAGGGCTGTTTTTGGAAGTTTCTCTCGCTTACGGCCATAGCACCCTGAACACGCCCGATCTCGTCTGATCTCGGAAGCTAAGCAGGGTAGGGTCTGGTTAGTACTTGGATGGGAGGCCACCTGGGAATACCAGGTGCTGTAAGCTTTTCTCACTTTTACTTTATACAGGGGGCGCTCCACTTCACGATTAATTTAAATCTATCACTCCCCTTCCATTTTACTATTTTATATATATATATATATATATATATATATATATATATATTTTTTTTTTTTTTCTCTCATTCATAAAGGCAGCTTTTAGAAACCGTTTTACTCTAAATACTTCCTGGTAATTCTAGGTGCTGTAAGCTGTTCGTGCCTTTATTCCACCAGGGCGCGATCTTCTCACAAACTTGAAGACTGTCACTCCCCATTCACGTTTTACAACTTATTGTTAATGATAAAGAGACAGCTTTTTACACACAGTTTTAAACAAAGTACTGATATTATTCCTCTTCAACTGACCGCTTTGTTTTCTATGCAAAAACCACTTCGCCACAGAAGACTCGATATTATTGGCATAGCAAGTTCTGCTCTTCTCCTTTCAAAACTTGCTAAAAGCTGTATTTAAAAGAACAGATTGGCCGGGGTAATTCACACCCTTCAATGCCAGCTTAATGTTTAGGTTAGTGGGAATCACAGAGGAATTAGGGATGGAAACTTCTTTGCTGGTGGTAGAAGCGGTCTGGTGAATTTTTAGAGAGAAGAGGCCGTCGATGTTTGAATGTAGAAAATTGTTCTGGCTGCAGCCTGCAGTATGGACTTGTTGGTGTGTGTAGCTCCCAGTGTTCTGACAGCGCGACGTTTTGGGGAAGCATGTGATTCAGCAGCTACCAGTGGGCTTCGTGCGGCGGAGATTTTGTGGCTGTTAGCGGAGTTGATAACAGAGGGTCGTTAAGAGAAGCCTGCATGCAGTAGGCAAAGGAGTAATGTTTGCCGGCGGGGGACGTGCGGCGATTAACCTGTGCAGTACTGAAAAGGAGTTAAAAAGAAGGAAGTGTGCGGATGCGGAAAGAATGGAATAATTGTGGTAGGCTGCCGGCTGAGTAGTTTGGTGAATGTTTGGTGTGGGTCCGGCGCTGCCGATTGGATGGTGGGGCTGCAGTGTGAGTCAGATAAAAAAAAAAAAAAACCAGGAGTAGGATCCAATGGGACTAACTGGCATGTATAGACGCGTGTAATGCAAAAGGGCTGTTTTTGGTAGCATCTCTCGCTTACGGCCATACCACCCTGAACACGCCCGATCTCGTCTGATCTCGGAAGCTATGCAGGGTAGGGTCTGGTTAGTACTTGGATGGGAGACCTCCTGGGAATACCAGGTGCTGTAAGCTTTTCTCACTTGTACTTTAAACGGGGGGCGCTCCACTTCATGATTAATTTAAATCTATCACTCTCCTTCCATTTTACTATTATATATATATATATATATTTTTTTTTTTCTCTCATTCATAAAGGCAGCTTTTAGAAACCGTTTTACTCTAAATACTTCCTGGTAATTCTAGGTGCTGTAAGCTGTTCGTGCCTTTATTCCACCAGGGCGCGATCTTCTCACAAACTTGAAGACTGTCACTCCCCATTCACGTTTTACAACTTATTGTTAATGATAAAGAGACAGCTTTTTACACACAGTTTTAAACAAAGTACTGATATTATTCCTCTTCAACTGACCGCTTTGTTTTCTATGCAAAAACCACTTCGCCACAGAAGACTCGATATTATTGGCATAGCAAGTTCTGCTCTTCTCCTTTCAAAACTTGCTAAAAGCTGTATTTAAAAGAACAGATTGGCCGGGGTAATTCACACCCTTCAATGCCAGCTTAATGTTTAGGTTAGTGGGAATCACAGAGGAATTAGGGATGGAAACTTCTTTGCTGGTGGTAGAAGCGGTCTGGTGAATTTTTAGAGAGAAGAGGCCGTCGATGTTTGAATGTAGAAAATTGTTCTGGCTGCAGCCTGCAGTATGGACTTGTTGGTGTGTGTAGCTCCCAGTGTTCTGACAGCGCGACGTTTTGGGGAAGCATGTGATTCAGCAGCTACCAGTGGGCTTCGTGCGGCGGAGATTTTGTGGCTGTTAGCGGAGTTGATAACAGAGGGTCGTTAAGAGAAGCCTGCATGCAGTAGGCAAAGGAGTAATGTTTGCCGGCGGGGGACGTGCGGCGATTAACCTGTGCAGTACTGAAAAGGAGTTAAAAAGAAGGAAGTGTGCGGATGCGGAAAGAATGGAATAATTGTGGTAGGCTGCCGGCTGAGTAGTTTGGTGAATGTTTGGTGTGGGTCCGGCGCTGCCGATTGGATGGTGGGGCTGCAGTGTGAGTCAGATAAAAAAAAAAAAAACCAGGAGTAGGATCCAATGGGACTAACTGGCATGTATAGACGCGTGTAATGCAAAAGGGCTGTTTTTGGTAGCATCTCTCGCTTACGGCCATACCACCCTGAACACGCCCGATCTCGTCTGATCTTGGAAGCTATGCAGGGTAGGGTCTGGTTAGTACTTGGATGGGAGACCTCCTGGGAATACCAGGTGCTGTAAGCTTTTCTCACTTGTACTTTAAACGGGGGGCGCTCCACTTCATGATTAATTTAAATCTATCACTCTCCTTCCATTTTACTATTATATATATATATATATATTTTTTTTTTTTCTCTCATTCATAAAGGCAGCTTTTAGAAACCGTTTTACTCTAAATACTTCCTGGTAATTCTAGGTGCTGTAAGCTGTTCGTGCCTTTATTCCACCAGGGCGCGATCTTCTCACAAACTTGAAGACTGTCACTCCCCATTCACGTTTTACAACTTATTGTTAATGATAAAGAGACAGCTTTTTACACACAGTTTTAAACAAAGTACTGATATTATTCCTCTTCAACTGACCGCTTTGTTTTCTATGCAAAAACCACTTCGCCACAGAAGACTCGATATTATTGGCATAGCAAGTTCTGCTCTTCTCCTTTCAAAACTTGCTAAAAGCTGTATTTAAAAGAACAGATTGGCCGGGGTAATTCACACCCTTCAATGCCAGCTTAATGTTTAGGTTAGTGGGAATCACAGAGGAATTAGGGATGGAAACTTCTTTGCTGGTGGTAGAAGCGGTCTGGTGAATTTTTAGAGAGAAGAGGCCGTCGATGTTTGAATGTAGAAAATTGTTCTGGCTGCAGCCTGCAGTATGGACTTGTTGGTGTGTGTAGCTCCCAGTGTTCTGACAGCGCGACGTTTTGGGGAAGCATGTGATTCAGCAGCTACCAGTGGGCTTCGTGCGGCGGAGATTTTGTGGCTGTTAGCGGAGTTGATAACAGAGGGTCGTTAAGAGAAGCCTGCATGCAGTAGGCAAAGGAGTAATGTTTGCCGGCGGGGGACGTGCGGCGATTAACCTGTGCAGTACTGAAAAGGAGTTAAAAAGAAGGAAGTGTGCGGATGCGGAAAGAATGGAATAATTGTGGTAGGCTGCCGGCTGAGTAGTTTGGTGAATGTTTGGTGTGGGTCCGGCGCTGCCGATTGGATGGTGGGGCTGCAGTGTGAGTCAGATAAAAAAAAAAAAAAACCAGGAGTAGGATCCAATGGGACTAACTGGCATGTATAGACGCGTGTAATGCAAAAGGGCTGTTTTTGGTAGCATCTCTCGCTTACGGCCATACCACCCTGAACACGCCCGATCTCGTCTGATCTCGGAAGCTATGCAGGGTAGGGTCTGGTTAGTACTTGGATGGGAGACCTCCTGGGAATACCAGGTGCTGTAAGCTTTTCTCACTTGTACTTTAAACGGGGGGCGCTCCACTTCATGATTAATTTAAATCTATCACTCTCCTTCCATTTTACTATTATATATATATATATATTTTTATTTTTCTCTCATTCATAAAGGCAGCTTTTAGAAACCGTTTTACTCTAAATACTTCCTGGTAATTCTAGGTGCTGTAAGCTGTTCGTACCTTTATTCCACCAGGGCGCGATCTTCTCACAAACTTGAAGACTGTCACTCCCCATTCACGTTTTACAACTTATTGTTAATGATAAAGAGACAGCTTTTTACACACAGTTTTAAACAAAGTACTGATATTATTCCTCTTCAACTGACCGCTTTGTTTTCTATGCAAAAACCACTTCGCCACAGAAGACTCGATATTATTGGCATAGCAAGTTCTGCTCTTCTCCTTTCAAAACTTGCTAAAAGCTGTATTTAAAAGAACAGATTGGCCGGGGTAATTCACACCCTTCAATGCCAGCTTAATGTTTAGGTTAGTGGGAATCACAAAGGAATTAGGGATGGAAACTTCTTTGCTGGTGGTAGAAGCGGTCTGGTGAATTTTTAGAGAGAAGAGGCCGTCGATGTTTGAATGTAGAAAATTGTTCTGGCTGCAGCCTGCATTATGGACTTGTTGGTGTGTGTAGCTCCCAGTGTTCTGACAGCGTGACGTTTTGGGGAAGCATGTGATTCAGCAGCTACCAGTGGGCTTCGTGCGGCGGAGATTTTGTGGCTGTTAGCGGAGTTAATAACAGAGGGTCGTTAAGAGAAGCCTGCATGCAGTAGGCAAAGGAGTAATGTTTGCCGGCGGGGGACGTGCGGCGATTAACCTGTGCGGTAGTGAAAAGGAGTTAAAAAGAAGGAAGTGTGCGGATGCGGAAAGAATGGAATAATTGTGGTAGGCTGCCGGCTGAGTAGTTTGGTGAATGTTTGGTGTGGGTCCGGCGCTGCCGATTGGATGGTGGTGCTGCAGTGTGAGTCAGATAAAAAAAAAAAAAAAACAGGAGTAGAATCCAATGGGACTAACTGGCATGTATAGACGCGTGTAATGCAAAAGGGCTGTTTTTGGTAGCGTCTCACGCTTACAGCCATACCACCCTGAACACGCCCGATCTCGTCTGATCTCGGAAGCTAAGCAGGGTAGGGTCTGGTTAGTACTTGGATGGGAGACCACCTGGGAATACCAGGTGCTGTAAGCTTTTCTCACTTTTACTTTATACAGGGGGCGCTCCACTTCACGATGAATTTAAATCTATCACTCCCCTTCCATTTTACTATTTTATATATATATATTTTTTTTTTCTCTCATTCATAAAGGTAGCTTTTAGAAACCGTTTTACTCTAAATACTGCCTGGCAATTCTAGGTGCTGTAAGCTGTTCGTGCCTTTATTCCACCAGGGCGCGATCTTCTCACAAACTTGAAGACTGTCACTCCCCATTCACGTTTTACAACTTATTGTTAATGATAAAGAGACAGCTTTTTACACACAGTTTTAAACAAAGTACTGACATTATTCCTCTTCAACTGACCGCTTTGTTTTCTATGCAAAAACCACTTTGCCACAGAAGACTCGATATTATTGGCATAGCAAGTTCTGCTCTTCTCCTTTCAAAACTTGCTAAAAGCTGTATTTAAAAGAACAGATTGGCCGGGGTAATTCACACCCTTCAATGCCAGCTTAATGTTTAGGTTAGTGGGAATCACAGAGGAATTAGGGATGGAAACTTCTTTGCTGGTGGTAGAAGCGGTCTGGTGAATTTTTAGAGAGAAGAGGCCGTCGATGTTTGAATGTAGAAAATTGTTCTGGCTGTAGCCTGCAGTATGGACTTGTTGGTGTGTGTAGCTCCCAGTGTTCTGACAGCGCGACGTTTTGGGGAAGCATGTGATTCAGCAGCTACCAGTGGGCTTCGTGCGGCGGAGATTTTGTGGCTGTTAGCGGAGTTGATAACAGAGGGTCGTTAAGAGAAGCCTGCATGCAGTAGGCAAAGGAGTAATGTTTGCCGGCGGGGGACGTGCGGCGATTAACTTGTGCGGTAGTGAAAAGGAGTTAAAAAGAAGGAAGTGTGCGGATGCGGAAAGAATGGAATAATTGTGGTAGGCTGCCGGCTGAGTAGTTTGGTGAATGTTTGGTGTGGGTCCGGCGTTGCCGATTAGATGGTGGGGCTGCAGTGTGAGTCAGATAAAAAAAAAAAAAAACATTAGTAGGATCCAATGGGACCAACTGGCATGTATAGAGGCGTGTAATGCAAAAGGGCTGTTTTTGGTAGCATCTCTCGCTTATGGCCATGCCCGCCTGAACACGCCTGATCTCATCTGATCTCGGAAGCCAATCAGGGTAGGGTCTGATTAGTACTTGGATGGGAGACCTCCTGGGAATACCAGGTGCTGTAAGCTTTTCTCACTTTTACTTTATACAGGGGGCGCTCCACTTCACGATTAATTTAAATCTAGCACTCCCCTTCCATTTTACTATTTTATATATATATTTTTTTTCTCTCTTTCATAAAGCCAGCTTATAGAAACCGTTTTACTCTAAATACTTCCTGGTAATTCTAGGTGCTGTAAGCTGTTCGTGCCTTTATTCCACCAGGGCGCGATCTTCTCACAAACTTGAAGACTGTCACTCCCCATTCACGTTTTACAACTTATTGTTAATGATAAAGAGACAGCTTTTTACACACAGTTTTAAACAAAGTACTGATATTATTCCTCTTCAACTGACCGCTTTGTTTTCTATGCAAAAACCACTTCGCCACAGAAGACTCGATATTATTGGCATAGCAAGTTCTGCTCTTCTCCTTTCAAAACTTGCTAAAAGCTGTATTTAAAAGAACAGATTGGCCGGGGTAATTCACACCCTTCAATGCCAGCTTAATGTTTAGGTTAGTGGGAATCACAGAGGAATTAGGGATGGAAACTTCTTTGCTGGTGGTAGAAGCGGTCTGGTGAATTTTTAGAGAGAAGAGGCCGTCGATGTTTGAATGTAGAAAATTGTTCTGGCTGTAGCCTGCAGTATGGACTTGTTGGTGTGTGTAGCTCCCAGTGTTCTGACAGCGCGACGTTTTGGGGAAGCATGTGATTCAGCAGCTACCAGTGGGCTTCGTGCGGCGGAGATTTTGTGGCTGTTAGCGGAGTTGATAACAGAGGGTCGTTAAGAGAAGCCTGCATGCAGTAGGCAAAGGAGTAATGTTTGCCGGCGGGGGACGTGCGGCGATTAACTTGTGCGGTAGTGAAAAGGAGTTAAAAAGAAGGAAGTGTGCGGATGCGGAAAGAATGGAATAATTGTGGTAGGCTGCCGGCTGAGTAGTTTGGTGAATGTTTGGTGTGGGTCCGGCGTTGCCGATTGGATGGTGGGGCTGCAGTGTGAGTCAGATAAAAAAAAAAAAAAAAAACCAGGAGTAGGATCCAATGGGACTAACTGGCATGTATAGAGGCGTGTAATGCAAAAGGGCTGTTTTTGGTAGCATCTCTCGCTTACGGCCATACCACCCTGAACACGCCCGATCTCGTCTGATCTCGGAAGCCAAGCAGGGTAGGGTCTGGTTAGTACTTGGATGGGAGACCTCCTGGGAATACCAGGTGCTGTAAGCCTTTCTCACTTTTACTTTATACAGGGGGCGCACCACTTCACGATTAATTTAAATCTATCACTCCCCTTCCATTTTACTATTTTATATATATATATTTTTTTTTCTCTTATTCATAAAGGCAGCTTTTAGAAACCGTTTTACTCTAAATACTTCCTGGTAATTCTAGGTGCTGTAAGCTGTTCGTGCCTTTATTCCACCAGGGCGCGATCTTCTCACAAACTTGAAGACGGTCACTCCCCATTCACGTTTTACAACTTATTGTTGATGATAAAGAGACAGCTTTTTACACACAGTTTTAAACAAAGTACTGATATTATTCCTCTTCAACTCACCGCTTTGTTTTCTATGCAAAAACCACTTCGCCACAGAAGACTCGATATTATTGGCATAGCAAGTTCTGCTCTTCTCCTTTCAAAACTTGCTAAAAGCTGTATTTAAAAGAACAGATTGGCGGGGGTAATTCACACCCTTCAATGCCAGCTTAATATTTAGGTTAGTGGGAATCACAGAGGAATTAGGGATGGAAACTTCTTTGCTGGTGGTAGAAGCGGTCTGGTGAATTTTTAGAGAGAAGAGGCCGTCGATGTTTGAATGTAGAAAATTGTTCTGGCTGCAGCCTGCAGTATGGACTTGTTGGTGTGTGTAGCTCCCAGTGTTCTGACAGCGCGACGTTTTGGGGAAGCATGTGATTCAGCAGCTACCAGTGGGCTTCGTGCGGCGGAGATTTTGTGGCTGTTAGCGGAGTTGATAACAGAGGGTCGTTAAGAGAAGCCTACATGCAGTAGGCAAAGGAGTAATGTTTGCCGGCGGGGGACGTGCGGCGATTAACCTGTGCGGTAGTGAAAAGGAGTTAAAAAGAAGGAAGTGTGCGGATGCGGAAAGAATGGAATAATTGTGGTAGGCTGCCGGCTGAGTAGTTTGGTGAATGTTTGGTGTGGGTCCGGCGCTGCCGATTGGATGGTGGGGCTGCAGTGTGAGTCAGATAAAAAAAAAAAAAACCAGGAGTAGGATCCAATGGGACTAACTGGCATGTATAGAGGCGTGTAATGCAAAAGGGCTGTTTTTGGTAGTTTTTCTCGCTCACGGCCATACCACCCTGAACACGCCCGATCTCGTCTGATCTTGGAAGCTAAGCAGGGTAGGGTCTGGTTAGTACTTGGATGGGAAACCACCTGGGAATACCAGGTGCTGTAAGCTTTTCTCACTTTTACTTTATACAGGGGGCGCTCCACTTCACGATTAATTTAAATCTATCACTCCCCTTCCATTTTACTATTTTATATATATATATTTTTTTTCTCTCTTTCATAAAGGCAGCTTTTAGAAACCGTTTTACTCTAAATACTGCCTGGCAATTCTAGGTGCTGTAAGCTGTTCGTGCCTTTATTCCACCAGGACGCGATCTTCTCACAAACTTGAAGACTGTCACTCCCCATTCACGTTTTACAACTTATTGTTAATGATAAAGAGACAGCTTTTTACACACAGTTTTAAACAAAGTACTGATATTATTCCTCTTCAACTGACCGCTTTGTTTTCTATGCAAAAACCACTTCGCCACAGAAGACTCGATATTATTGGCATAGCAAGTTCTGCTCTTCTCCTTTCAAAACTTGCTAAAAGCTGTATTTAAAAGAACAGATTGGCCGGGGTAATTCACACCCTTCAATGCCAGCTTAATGTTTAGGTTAGTGGGAATCACAGAGGAATTAGGGATGGAAACTTCTTTGCTGGTGGTAGAAGCGGTCTGGTGAATTTTTAGAGAGAAGAGGCCGTCGATGTTTGAATGTAGAAAATTGTTCTGGCTGTAGCCTGCAGTATGGACTTGTTGGTGTGTGTAGCTCCCAGTGTTCTGACAGCGCGACGTTTTGGGGAAGCATGTGATTCAGCAGCTACCAGTGGGCTTCGTGCGGCGGAGATTTTGTGGCTGTTAGCGGAGTTGATAACAGAGGGTCGTTAAGAGAAGCCTGCATGCAGTAGGCAAAGGAGTAATGTTTGCCGGCGGGGGACGTGCGGCGATTAACTTGTGCGGTAGTGAAAAGGAGTTAAAAAGAAGGAAGTGTGCGGATGCGGAAAGAATGGAATAATTGTGGTAGGCTGCCGGCTGAGTAGTTTGGTGAATGTTTGGTGTGGGTCCGGCGTTGCCGATTGGATGGTGGGGCTGCAGTGTGAGTCAGATAAAAAAAAAAAAAAAAAACCAGGAGTAGGATCCAATGGGACTAACTGGCATGTATAGAGGCGTGTAATGCAAAAGGGCTGTTTTTGGTAGCATCTCTCGCTTACGGCCATACCACCCTGAACACGCCCGATCTCGTCTGATCTCGGAAGCCAAGCAGGGTAGGGTCTGGTTAGTACTTGGATGGGAGACCTCCTGGGAATACCAGGTGCTGTAAGCCTTTCTCACTTTTACTTTATACAGGGGGCGCACCACTTCACGATTAATTTAAATCTATCACTCCCCTTCCATTTTACTATTTTATATATATATATATTTTTTTCTCTTATTCATAAAGGCAGCTTTTAGAAACCGTTTTACTCTAAATACTTCCTGGTAATTCTAGGTGCTGTAAGCTGTTCGTGCCTTTATTCCACCAGGGCGCGATCTTCTCACAAACTTGAAGACGGTCACTCCCCATTCACGTTTTACAACTTATTGTTGATGATAAAGAGACAGCTTTTTACACACAGTTTTAAACAAAGTACTGATATTATTCCTCTTCAACTCACCGCTTTGTTTTCTATGCAAAAACCACTTCGCCACAGAAGACTCGATATTATTGGCATAGCAAGTTCTGCTCTTCTCCTTTCAAAACTTGCTAAAAGCTGTATTTAAAAGAACAGATTGGCGGGGGTAATTCACACCCTTCAATGCCAGCTTAATATTTAGGTTAGTGGGAATCACAGAGGAATTAGGGATGGAAACTTCTTTGCTGGTGGTAGAAGCGGTCTGGTGAATTTTTAGAGAGAAGAGGCCGTCGATGTTTGAATGTAGAAAATTGTTCTGGCTGCAGCCTGCAGTATGGACTTGTTGGTGTGTGTAGCTCCCAGTGTTCTGACAGCGCGACGTTTTGGGGAAGCATGTGATTCAGCAGCTACCAGTGGGCTTCGTGCGGCGGAGATTTTGTGGCTGTTAGCGGAGTTGATAACAGAGGGTCGTTAAGAGAAGCCTACATGCAGTAGGCAAAGGAGTAATGTTTGCCGGCGGGGGACGTGCGGCGATTAACCTGTGCGGTAGTGAAAAGGAGTTAAAAAGAAGGAAGTGTGCGGATGCGGAAAGAATGGAATAATTGTGGTAGGCTGCCGGCTGAGTAGTTTGGTGAATGTTTGGTGTGGGTCCGGCGCTGCCGATTGGATGGTGGGGCTGCAGTGTGAGTCAGATAAAAAAAAAAAAAACCAGGAGTAGGATCCAATGGGACTAACTGGCATGTATAGAGGCGTGTAATGCAAAAGGGCTGTTTTTGGTAGTTTTTCTCGCTCACGGCCATACCACCCTGAACACGCCCGATCTCGTCTGATCTTGGAAGCTAAGCAGGGTAGGGTCTGGTTAGTACTTGGATGGGAAACCACCTGGGAATACCAGGTGCTGTAAGCTTTTCTCACTTTTACTTTATACAGGGGGCGCTCCACTTCACGATTAATTTAAATCTATCACTCCCCTTCCATTTTACTATTTTATATATATATATTTTTTTTCTCTCTTTCATAAAGGCAGCTTTTAGAAACCGTTTTACTCTAAATACTGCCTGGCAATTCTAGGTGCTGTAAGCTGTTCGTGCCTTTATTCCACCAGGACGCGATCTTCTCACAAACTTGAAGACTGTCACTCCCCATTCACGTTTTACAACTTATTGTTAATGATAAAGAGACAGCTTTTTACACACAGTTTTAAACAAAGTACTGATATAATTCCTCTTCAACTCACCGCTTTGTTTTCTATGCAAAAACCACTTCACCATAGAAGACTCGATATTATTGGCATAGCAAGGTCTGCTCTTCTCCTCCTTTCAAAACTCGCTAAAAGCTGTATTTAAAAGAGCAGGCTGGCCGGGGTAATTCACACCCTTCAATGCCAGCTTAATGTTTAGGTTGGTGGGAATCACAGAGGAATTAGGGATGGAAACTTCTTTGCTGGTGGTAGAAGCGTTCTGGTGAATTTTTAGAGAGAAGAGGCCGTCGATGTTTGAATGTAGAAAATTGTTCTGGCTGCAGCCTGCAGTATGGACTTGTTGGCGTGTGTAGCTCCCAGTGTTCTGACAGCGCGACGTTTTGGGGAAGCATGTGATTCAACAGCTACCAGTGGGCTTCGTGTGGCGGAGATTTTGTGGCTGTTAGCGGAGTTGATAACAGAGGGTCGTTAAGAGATGCCTGCATGCGGTAGGCAAAGGAGTAATGTTTGCTGGCGGGGGACGTGCGGCGATTAACCTGTGCGGTAGTGAAAAGGAGTTAAAGAGAAGGAAGTGTGCGGATGCGGAAAGAATGGAATAATTGTGGTAGGCTGCCGGCTGAGTAGTTTGGTGAATGTTTGGTGTGGGTCCGGCGCTGCCGATTGGATGGTGGGGCTGCAGTGTGAGTCAGATAAAAAAAAAAAAACAGGTGTAGGATCCAATGGGACTAACTGGCATGTATAGACGCGTGTAATGCAAAAGAGCTGTTTTTGGTAGTGTCTCTCGCTTACGGCCGTACCACCCTGAACACACCCGATCTCGTCCGATCTCGGTAAGCTAAGCAGGGTAAGGTCTGGTTAGTACTTGGAAGGAAGACCACCTGGGAATACCAGGTGCCGTAAGCTTTTCTCACTTTTACTTTATACAGGGGGCGCTCCACTTCACGATTAATTTAAATCTATCACTCCCCTTCTATTTTACTATTTTATATATATATATTTTTTTTCTCTCTTTCATAAAGGCAGCTTTTAGAAACCGTTTTACTCTAAATACTGCCTGGCAATTCTAGGTGCTGTAAGCTGTTCGTGCCTTTATTCCACCAGGACGCGATCTTCTCACAAACTTGAAGACTGTCACTCCCCATTCACGTTTTACAACTTATTGTTAATGATAAAGAGACAGCTTTTTACACACAGTTTTAAACAAAGTACTGATATAATTCCTCTTCAACTCACCGCTTTGTTTTCTATGCAAAAACCACTTCACCATAGAAGACTCGATATTATTGGCATAGCAAGGTCTGCTCTTCTCCTCCTTTCAAAACTCGCTAAAAGCTGTATTTAAAAGAGCAGGCTGGCCGGGGTAATTCACATCCTTCAATGCCAGATTAATGTTTAGGTTGGTGGGAATCACAGAGGAATTAGGGATGGAAACTTCTTTGCTGGTGGTAGAAGCGTTCTGGTGAATTTTTAGAGAGAAGAGGCCGTCGATGTTTGAATGTAGAAAATTGTTCTGGCTGCAGCCTGCAGTATGGACTTGTTGGCGTGTGTAGCTCCCAGTGTTCTGACAGCGCGACGTTTTGGGGAAGCATGTGATTCAACAGCTACCAGTGGGCTTCGTGCGGCGGAGATTTTGTGGCTGTTAGCGGAGTTGATAACAGAGGGTCGTTAAGAGAAGCCTGCATGCGGTAGGCAAAGGAGTAATGTTTGCTGGCGGGGGACGTGCGGCGATTAACCTGTGCGGTAGTGAAAAGGAGTTAAAGAGAAGGAAGTGTGCGGATGCGGAAAGAATGGAATAATTGTGGTAGGCTGCCGGCTGAGTAGTTTGGTGAATGTTTGGTGTGGGTCCGGCGCTGCCAATTGGATGGTGGGGCTGCAGTGTGAGTCAGATAAAAAAAAAAAACAGGAGTAGGATCCAATGGGACTAACTGGCATGTATAGAGGCGTGTAATGCAAAAGGGCTGTTTTTGTTCGCGGCTCTCGTTTATGGCCATACCACCCTGAACACGCCCGATCTCGTCTGATCTCGGAAGCTAAGTGGGGTAGGGTCTGGTTAGTACTTGGATGGGTGACTGCCTGGGAATACCACGTGCTGTAAGCTTTTCTCACTTTTACTTTATACAGGGGGCACTCCACCTCACGATTAATTTAAATCTATCACTCCCCTTACTATTTTATATATTTCTTTTTTCTCTCATTCATAAAGGCAGCTTTTACACACGTTTTACTCTAAATACTGCCTGGTAATTCTAGGTGCTGTAAGCTGTTCGTGCCTTTATTCCACCAGGGCGCGATCTTCTCACAAACTTGAAGACTGTCACTCCCCATTCACGTTTTACAACTTATTGTTAATGATAAAGAGACAGCTTTTTACACACAGTTTTAAACAAAGTACTGATATAATTCCTCTTCAACTCATCGCTTTGTTTTCTATGCAAAAACCACTTCACCACAGAAGACTCGATATTATTGGCATAGCAAGTTCTGCTCTTCTCCTCCTTTCAAAACTTGCTAAAAGCTGTATTTAAAAGAGCAGGTTGGCCGGGGTAATTCACACCCTTCAATGCCAGCTTAATGTTTAGGTTAGTGGGAATCACAGAGGAATTAGGGATGGAAACTTCTTTGCTGGTGGTAGAAGCGGTCTGGTGAATTTTTAGAGAGAAGAGGCCGTCGATGTTTGAATGTAGAAAATTGTTCTGGCTGCAGCCTGCAGTATGGACTTGTTGGTGTGTGTAGCTCCCAGTGTTCTGACAGCACGACGTTTTGGGGAAGCATGTGATTCAGCAGCTACCAGTGGGCTTCGTGCGGCGGAGATTTTGTGGCTGTTAGCGGAGTTGATAACAGAGGGTCGTTAAGAGAAGCCTGCATGCAGTAGGCAAAGGAGTAATGTTTGCCGGCGGGGGTCGTGCGGCGATTAACCTGTGCGGTAGTGAAAAGGAGTTAAAAAGAAGGAAGTGTGCGGATGCGGAAAGAATGGAATAATTGTGGTAGGCTGCCGGCTGAGTAGTTTGGTGAATGTTTGGTGTGGGTCCGGCGCTGCCGATTGGATGGTGGGGCTGCAGTGTGAGTCAGATAAAAAAAAAAAAAAAAACCAGGAGTAGGATCCAATGGGACTAACTGGCATGTATAGACGCGTGTAATGCAAAAGGGCTGTTTTTGGTAGCATCTCTCGCTTACGGCCATACCACCCTGAACACGCCCGATCTCGTCTGATCTCGGAAGCTAAGCAGGGTAGGGTCTGGTTAGTACTTGGATGGGAGACCACCTGGGAATACCTGGTGCTGTAAACTTTTCTCACTTTTACTTTATACAGGGGGCGCTCCACTTCACGATTAATTTAAATCTATCACTCCCCTTCCATTTTACTATTTTATATATATATATATATATATATTTTTTTTTCTCTCATTCATAAAGGCAGCTTTTAGAAACCGTTTTACTCTAAATACTTCCTGGTAATTCTAGGTGCTGTAAGCTGTTCGTGCCTTTATTCCACCAGGGCGCGATCTTCTCACAAACTTGAAGACTGTCACTCCCCATTCACGTTTTACAACTTATTGTTGATGATAAAGAGACAGCTTTTTACACACAGTTTTAAACAAAGTACTGATATTATTCCTCTTCAACTGACCGCTTTGTTTTCTATGCAAAAACCACTTCGCCACAGAAGACTCGATTTTATTGGCATAGCAAGTTCTGCTCTTCTCCTTTCAAAACTTGCTAAAAGCTGTATTTAAAAGAACAGATTGGCCGGGGTAATTCACACCCTTCAATGCCAGCTTAATGTTTAGGTTAGTGGGAGTCACAGAGGAATTAGGGATGGAAACTTCTTTGCTGGTGGTAGAAGCGGTCTGGTGAATTTTTAGAGAGAAGAGGCCGTCGATGTTTGAATGTAGAAAATTGTTCTGGCTGCAGCCTGCAGTATAGACTTGTTGGTGTGTGTAGCTCCCAGTGTTCTGACAGCGTGACGTTTTGGGGAAGCATGTGATTCAGCAGCTACCAGTGGGTTTCGTGCGGCGGAGATTTTGTGGCTGTTAGCGGAGTTGATAACAGAGGGTCGTTAAGAGAAGCCTGCATGCAGTAGGCAAAGGAGTAATGTTTGCCGGCGGGGGACGTGCGGCGATTAACCTGTGCGGTAGTGAAAAGGAGTTAAAAAGAAGGAAGTGTGCGGATGCGGAAAGAATGGAATAATTGTGGTAGGCTGCTGGCTGAGTAGTTTGGTGAATGTTTGGTGTGGGTCCGGCGCTGCCGATTGGATGGTGGGGCTGCAGTGTGAGTCAGATAAAAAAAAAAAAACAACATTAGTAGGATCCAATGGGACCAACTGGCATGTATAGAGGCGTGTAATGCAAACGGGCTGTTTTTGGTAGCATCTCTCGCTTACGGCCATACCACCCTGAACACGCCTGATCTCGTCTGATCTCGGAAGCTAAGCAGCGTAGGGTCTGGTTAGTACTTGGATGGGAGACCACCTGGGAATTCCAGGTGCTGTAAGCTTTTCTCACTTTTACTTTAAACGGGGGGCGCTCCACTTCACGATTAATTTAAATCTAGCACTCCCCTTCCATTTTACTATTTTATATATATATTTTTTTTCTCTCTTTCATAAAGCCAGCTTATAGAAACCGTTTTACTCTAAATACTTCCTGGTAATTCTAGGTGCTGTAAGCTGTTCGTGCCTTTATTCCACCAGGGCGCGATCTTCTCACAAACTTGAAGACTGTCACTCCCCATTCACGTTTTACAACTTATTGTTAATGATAAAGAGACAGCTTTTTACACACAGTTTTAAACAAAGTACTGATATTATTCCTCTTCAACTGACCGCTTTGTTTTCTATGCAAAAACCACTTCGCCACAGAAGACTCGATATTATTGGCATAGCAAGTTCTGCTCTTCTCCTTTCAAAACTTACTAAAAGCTGTATTTAAAAGAACAGATTGGCCGGGGTAATTCACACCCTTCAATGCCAGCTTAATGTTTAGGTTAGTGGGAATCACAGAGGAATTAGGGATGGAAACTTCTTTGCTGGTGGTAGAAGCGGTCTGGTGAATTTTTAGAGAGAAAAGGCCGTCGATGTTTGAATGTAGAAAATTGTTCTGGCTGTAGCCTGCAGTATGGACTTGTTGGTGTGTGTAGCTCCCAGTGTTCTGACAGCGTGACATTTTGGGGAAGCATGTGATTCAACAGCAACCAGTGGGCTTCGTGCGGCGGAGATTTTGTGGCTGTTAGCGGAGTTGATAACAGAGGGTCGTTAAGAGAAGCCTGCATACGGTAGGCAAAGGAGTAATGTTTGCCGGCGGGGGACATGCGGCGATTAACCTGTGAGGTAGTGAAAAGGACTTAAAGAGAAGGAAGTGTGCGGATGCGGAAAGAATGGAATAATTGTGGTAGGCTGCCGGCTGAGTAGTTTGGTGAATGTTTGGTGTGGGTCCGGCGCTGCCGATTGGATGGTGGTGCTGCAGTGTGAGTCAGATAAAAAAAAAAAAAAAACCAGGAGTAGGATCCAATGGGACTAACTGGCATGTAGAGACGCGTGTAATGCAAAAGGGCTGTTTTTGGTAGCATCTCTCGCTTACGGCCATACCACCCTGAACACGCCCGATCTCGTCTGATCTCGGAAGCTAAGTAGGGTAGGGTATGGTTAGTACTTGGATGGGAGACCACCTGGGAATACCAGGTGCTGTAAGCTTTTCTCACTTTTACTTTATACAGGGGGCGCTCCACTTCACGATTAATTTAAATCTATCACTCCCCTTCCATTTTACTATTTTATATATATATATATTTTTTTTTTTCTCTCATTCATAAAGGCAGCTTTTAGAAACCGTTTTACTCTAAATACTTCCTGGTAATTCTAGGTGCTGTAAGCTGTTCGTGCCTTTATTCCACCAGGGCGCGATCTTCTCACAAACTTGAAGACTGTCACTCCCCATTCACGTTTTACAACTTATTGTTAATGATAAAGAGACAGCTTTTTACACACAGTTTTAAACAAAGTACTGATATTATTCCTCTTCAACTGACCGCTTTGTTTTCTATGCAAAAACCACTTCGCCACAGAAGACTCGATATTATTGGCATAGCAAGTTCTGCTCTTCTCCTTTCAAAACTTGCTAAAAGCTGTATTTAAAAGAACAGATTGGCCGGGGTAATTCACACCCTTCAATGCCAGCTTAATGTTTAGGTTAGTGGGAATCACAGAGGAATTAGGGATGGAAACTTCTTTGCTGGTGGTAGAAGCGGTCTGGTGAATTTTTAGAGAGAAGAGGCCGTCGATGTTTGAATGTAGAAAATTGTTCTGGCTGCAGCCTGCAGTATGGACTTGTTGGTGTGTGTAGCTCCCAGTGTTCTGACAGCGCGACGTTTTGGGGAAGCATGTGATTCAGCAGCTACCAGTGGGCTTCGTGCGGCGGAGATTTTGTGGCTGTTAGCGGAGTTGATAACAGAGGGTCGTTAAGAGAAGCCTGCATGCAGTAGGCAAAGGAGTAATGTTTGCCGGCGGGGGACGTGCGGCGATTAACCTGTGCGGTAGTGAAAAGGAGTTAAAAAGAAGGAAGTGTGCGGATGCGGAAAGAATGGAATAATTGTGGTAGGCTGCCGGCTGAGTAGTTTGGTGAATGTTTGGTGTGGGTCCGGCGCTGCCGATTGGATGGTGGGGCTGCAGTGTGAGTCAGATAAAAAAAAAAAAAAAAACCAGGAGTAGGATCCAATGGGACTAACTGGCATGTATAGAGGCGTGTAATGCAAAAGGGCTGTTTTTGGTAGCATCTCTCGCTTACGGCCATACCACCCTGAACACGCCCGATCTCGTCTGATCTCGGAAGCCAAGCAGGGTAGGGTCTGGTTAGTACTTGGATGGGAGACCTCCTGGGAATACCAGGTGCTGTAAGCCTTTCTCACTTTTACTTTATACAGGGGGCGCACCACTTCACGATTAATTTAAATCTATCACTCCCCTTCCATTTTACTATTTTATATATATATATTTTTTTTTTCTCTCATTCATAAAGGCAGCTTTTAGAAACCGTTTTACTCTAAATACTTCCTGGTAATTCTAGGTGCTGTAAGCTGTTCGTGCCTTTATTCCACCAGGGCGCGATCTTCTCACAAACTTGAAGACGGTCACTCCCCATTCACGTTTTACAACTTATTGTTAATGATAAAGAGACAGCTTTTTACACACAGTTTTAAACAAAGTACTGATATTATTCCTCTTCAACTCACCGCTTTGTTTTCTATGCAAAAACCACTTCGCCACAGAAGACTCGATATTATTGGCATAGCAAGTTCTGCTCTTCTCCTTTCAAAACGTGCTAAAAGCTGTATTTAAAAGAACAGATTGGCGGGGGTAATTCACACCCTTCAATGCCAGCTTAATATTTAGGTTAGTGGGAATCACAGAGGAATTAGGGATGGAAACTTCTTTGCTGGTGGTAGAAGCGGTCTGGTGAATTTTTAGAGAGAAGAGGCCGTCGATGTTTGAATGTAGAAAATTGTTCTGGCTGCAGCCTGCAGTATGGACTTGTTGGTGTGTGTAGCTCCCAGTGTTCTGACAGCGCGACGTTTTGGGGAAGCATGTGATTCAGCAGCTACCAGTGGGCTTCGTGCGGCGGAGATTTTGTGGCTGTTAGCGGAGTTGATAACAGAGGGTCGTTAAGAGAAGCCTACATGCAGTAGGCAAAGGAGTAATGTTTGCCGGCGGGGGACGTGCGGCGATTAACCTGTGCGGTAGTGAAAAGGAGTTAAAAAGAAGGAAGTGTGCGGATGCGGAAAGAATGGAATAATTGTGGTAGGCTGCCGGCTGAGTAGTTTGGTGAATGTTTGGTGTGGGTCCGGCGCTGCCGATTGGATGGTGGGGCTGCAGTGTGAGTCAGATAAAAAAAAAAAAACCAGGAGTAGGATCCAATGGGACTAACTGGCATGTATAGAGGCGTGTAATGCAAAAGGGCTGTTTTTGGTAGTTTTTCTCGCTCACGGCCATACCACCCTGAACACGCCCGATCTCGTCTGATCTTGGAAGCTAAGCAGGGTAGGGTCTGGTTAGTACTTGGATGGGAAACCACCTGGGAATACCAGGTGCTGTAAGCTTTTCTCACTTTTACTTTATACAGGGGGCGCTCCACTTCACGATTAATTTAAATCTATCACTCCCCTTCCATTTTACTATTTTATATATATATATATATTTTTGTCTCATTCATAAAGGCAGCTTTTAGAAACCGTTTTACTCTAAATACTTCCTGGTAATTCTAGGTGCTGTAAACTGTTCGTGCCTTTATTCCACCAGGGCGCGATCTTCTCACCAACTTGAAGACTGTCACTCCCCATTCACGTTTTACAACTTATTGTTAATGATAAAGAGACAGCTTTTTACACACAGTTTTAAACAAAGTACTGATATTATTCCTCTTCAACTGACCGCTTTGTTTTCTATGCAAAAACCACTTCGCCACAGAAGACTCGATATTATTGGCATAGCAAGTTCTGCTCTTCTCCTTTCAAAACTTGCTAAAAGCTGTATTTAAAAGAGCAGGTTGGCCGGGGTAATTCACGCCCTTCAATGCCAACTTAATGTTTAGGTTAGTGGGAATCACAGAGGAATTAGGGATGGAAACTTCTTTGCTGGTGGTAGAAGCGGTCTGGTGAATTTTTAGAGAGATGAGGCCGTCGATGTTTCAATGTAGAAAATTGTTCTGGCTGCAGCCTGCAGTATGGACTTGTTGGTGTGTGTAGCTCCCAGTGTTCTGACAGCGCAATGTTTTGGGGAAGCATGTGATTCAGCAGCTACCAGTGGGCTTCGTGCAGCGGAGATTTTGTGGCTGTTAGCGGAGTTGATAACAGAGGGTCGTTAAGAGAAGCCTGCATGCGGTAGGCAAAGGAGTAATGTTTGCCGGAGGGGGACATGCGGCGATTAACCTGTGCGGTAGTGAAAAGGACTTAAAGAGAAGGAAGTGTGTGGATGCGGAAAGAATGGAATAATTGTGGTAGGCTGCCAGCTGAGTAGTTTGGTGAATGTTTGGTGTGGGTCCAGCACTGCCGATTGGATGGTGGGGCTGCAGTGTGAGTCAGATAAAAAAAAAAAAAAAAACAGGAGTAGGATACAATGGGACTAACTGGCATGTATAGAGGCGTGTAACACAAAAGGGCTGTTTTTGTTAGCAGCTCTTGCTTACGGCCATACCACCCTAAACACGCCCGATCTCGTCTGATCTCGGAAGCTAAGCAAGGTAGGGTCTGGTTAGTACTTGGATGGGAGGCCACCTGGGAATACCAGGTGCTGTAAGCTTTTCTCACTTTTACTTTATACAGGGGGCGCTCCACTTCACGATTAATTTAAATCTATCACTCCCCTTCCATTTTACTATTTTATATATATATTTTTTTTTCTCTCATTCATAAAGGCAGCTTTTAGAAACCGTTTTACTCTAAATACTGCCTGGTAATTCTAGCTGCTGTAAGCTGTTCGTGCCTTTATTCCACCAGGGCGCGATCTTCTCACAAACTTGAAGACTGTCACTCCCCATTCAAGTTTTACAACTTATTGTTAATAACAAAGAGACAGCTTTTTACACACAGTTTTAAACAAAGTACTGATATAATTCCTCTTCAACTCACCGCTTTGTTTTCTATGCAAAAACCACTTCACCACAGAAGACTCGATATTATTGGCATAGCAAGTTCTGCTCTTCTCCTTTCAAAACTTGCTAAAAGCTGTATTTAAAAGAACAGATTGGCCGGGGTAATTCACACCCTTCAATGCCAGCTTAATGTTTAGGTTAGTGGGAATCACAGAGGAATTAGGGATGGAAACTTCTTTGCTGGTGGTAGAAGCGGTCTGGTGAATTTTTAGAGAGAAGAGGCCGCCGATGTTTGAATGTAGAAAATTGTTCTGGCTGCAGCCTGCAGTATGGACTTGTTGGCGTGTGTAGCTCCCAGTGTTCTGACAGCGCGACGTTTTGGGGAAGCATGTGATTCAACAGCTACCAGTGGGCTTCGTGCGGCGGAGATTTTGTGGCTGTTAGCGGAGTTGATAACAGAGGGTCGTTAAGAGAAGCCTGCATGCGGTAGGCAAAGGAGTAATGTTTGCTGGCGGGGGACGTGCGGCGATTAACCTGTGCGGTAGTGAAAAGGAGTTAAAGAGAAGGAAGTGTGCGGATGCGGAAAGAATGGAATAATTGTGGTAGGCTGCCGGCTGAGTAGTTTGGTGAATGTTTGGTGTGGGTCCGGCGCTGCCAATTGGATGGTGGGGCTGCAGTGTGAGTCAGATAAAAAAAAAAAAACAGGTGTAGGATCCAATGGGACTAACTGGCATGTATAGACGCGTGTAATGCAAAAGAGCTGTTTTTGGTAGTGTCTCTCGCTTACGGCCGTACCACCCTGAACACACCCGATCTCGTCCGATCTCGGTAAGCTAAGCAGGGTAAGGTCTGGTTAGTACTTGGAAGGAAGACCACCTGGAAATACCAGGTGCCGTAAGCTTTTCTCACTTTTACTTTATACAGGGGGCGCTCCACTTCACGATTAATTTAAATCTATCACTCCCCTTCCATTTTACTATTTTATATATATATTTTTTTTTTCTCTCTTTCATAAAGGCAGCTTTTAGAAACCGTTTTACTCTAAATACTGCCTGGCAATTCTAGGTGCTGTAAGCTGTTCGTGCCTTTATTCCACCAGGACGCGATCTTCTCACAAACTTGAAGACTGTCACTCCCCATTCACGTTTTACAACTTATTGTTAATGATAAAGAGACAGCTTTTTACACACAGTTTTAAACAAAGTACTGATATAATTCCTCTTCAACTCACCGCTTTGTTTTCTATGCAAAAACCACTTCACCATAGAAGACTCGATATTATTGGCATAGCAAGGTCTGCTCTTCTCCTCCTTTCAAAACTCGCTAAAAGCTGTATTTAAAAGAGCAGGCTGGCCGGGGTAATTCACATCCTTCAATGCCAGATTAATGTTTAGGTTGGTGGGAATCACAGAGGAATTAGGGATGGAAACTTCTTTGCTGGTTGTAGAAGCGTTCTGGTGAATTTTTAGAGAGAAGAGGCCGTCGATGTTTGAATGTAGAAAATTGTTCTGGCTGCAGCCTGCAGTATGGACTTGTTGGCGTGTGTAGCTCCCAGTGTTCTGACAGCGCGACGTTTTGGGGAAGCATGTGATTCAACAGCTACCAGTGGGCTTCGTGCGGCGGAGATTTTGTGGCTGTTAGCGGAGTTGATAACAGAGGGTCGTTAAGAGAAGCCTGCATGCGGTAGGCAAAGGAGTAATGTTTGCCGGCGGGGGACGTGCGGCGATTAACCTGTGCGGTAGTGAAAAGGAGTTAAAGAGAAGGAAGTGTGCGGATGCGGAAAGAATGGAATAATTGTGGTAGGCTGCCGGCTGAGTAGTTTGGTGAATGTTTGGTGTGGGTCCGGCGCTGCCAATTGGCTGGTGGGGCTGCAGTGTGAGTCAGATAAAAAAAAAAAAACAGGAGTAGGATCCAATGGGACTAACTGGCATGTATAGAGGCGTGTAATGCAAAAGGGCTGTTTTTGTTCGCGGCTCTCGTTTATGGCCATACCACCCTGAACACGCCCGATCTCGTCTGATCTCGGAAGCTAAGTGGGGTAGGGTCTGGTTAGTACTTGGATGGGTGACTGCCTGGGAATACCACGTGCTGTAAGCTTTTCTCACTTTTACTTTATACAGGGGGCACTCCACCTCACGATTAATTTAAATCTATCACTCCCCTTACTATTTTATATATTTCTTTTTTCTCTCATTCATTAAGGCAGCTTTTACACACGTTTTACTCTAAATACTGCCTGGTAATTCTAGGTGCTGTAAGCTGTTCGTGCCTTTATTCCACCAGGGCGCGATCTTCTCACAAACTTGAAGACTGTCACTCCCCATTCACGTTTTACAACTTATTGTTAATGATAAAGAGACAGCTTTTTACACACAGTTTTAAACAAAGTACTGATATTATTCCTCCGCTTTGTTTTCTATGCAAAAACCACTTCGCCACAGAAGACTCGATATTATTGGCATAGCAAGTTCTGCTCTTCTCCTTTCAAAACTTGCTAAAAGCTGTATTTAAAAGAACAGATTGGCCGGGGTAATTCACACCCTTCAATGCCAGCTTAATGTTTAGGTTAGTGGGAATCACAAAGGAATTAGGGATGGAAACTTCTTTGCTGGTGGTAGAAGCGGTCTGGTGAATTTTTAGAGAGAAGAGGCCGTCGATGTTTGAATGTAGAAAATTGTTCTGGCTGCAGCCTGCATTATGGACTTGTTGGTGTGTGTAGCTCCCAGTGTTCTGACAGCGTGACGTTTTGGGGAAGCATGTGATTCAGCAGCTACCAGTGGGCTTCGTGCGGCGGAGATTTTGTGGCTGTTAGCGGAGTTAATAACAGAGGGTCGTTAAGAGAAGCCTGCATGCAGTAGGCAAAGGAGTAATGTTTGCCGGCGGGGGACGTGCGGCGATTAACCTGTGCGGTAGTGAAAAGGAGTTAAAAAGAAGGAAGTGTGCGGATGCGGAAAGAATGGAATAATTGTGGTAGGCTGCCGGCTGAGTAGTTTGGTGAATGTTTGGTGTGGGTCCGGCGCTGCCGATTGGATGGTGGTGCTGCAGTGTGAGTCAGATAAAAAAAAAAAAAAACAGGAGTAGAATCCAATGGGACTAACTGGCATGTATAGACGCGTGTAATGCAAAAGGGCTGTTTTTGGTAGCGTCTCACGCTTATGGCCATACCACCCTGAACACGCCTGATCTTGGAAGCTAAGCAGGGTAGGGTCTGGTTAGTACTTGGATGGGAGACTTCCGGGGAATCCCAGGTGCTGTAAGCTTTTCTCACTTTTACTTTATACAGGGGGCGCTCCACTTCACGATGAATTTAAATCTATCACTCCCCTTCCATTTTACTATTTTATATATATATATTTTTTTTTTCTCTCATTCATAAAGGCAGCTTTTAGAAACCGTTTTACTCTAAATACTTCCTGGTAATTCTAGGTGCTGTAAGCTGTTCGTGCCTTTATTCCACCAGGGCGCGATCTTCTCACAAACTTGAAGACTGTCACTCCCCATTCACGTTTTACAACTTATTGTTAATGATAAAGAGACAGCTTTTTACACACAGTTTTAAACAAAGTACTGACATTATTCCTCTTCAACTGACCGCTTTGTTTTCTATGCAAAAACCACTTTGCCACAGAAGACTCGATATTATTGGCATAGCAAGTTCTGCTCTTCTCCTTTCAAAACTTGCTAAAAGCTGTATTTAAAAGAACAGATTGGCCGGGGTAATTCACACCCTTCAATGCCAGCTTAATGTTTAGGTTAGTGGGAATCACAGAGGAATTAGGGATGGAAACTTCTTTGCTGGTGGTAGAAGCGGTCTGGTGAATTTTTAGAGAGAAGAGGCCGTCGATGTTTGAATGTAGAAAATTGTTCTGGCTGTAGCCTGCAGTATGGACTTGTTGGTGTGTGTAGCTCCCAGTGTTCTGACAGCGCGACGTTTTGGGGAAGCATGTGATTCAGCAGCTACCAGTGGGCTTCGTGCGGCGGAGATTTTGTGGCTGTTAGCGGAGTTGATAACAGAGGGTCGTTAAGAGAAGCCTGCATGCAGTAGGCAAAGGAGTAATGTTTGCCGGCGGGGGACGTGCGGCGATTAACTTGTGCGGTAGTGAAAAGGAGTTAAAAAGAAGGAAGTGTGCGGATGCGGAAAGAATGGAATAATTGTGGTAGGCTGCCGGCTGAGTAGTTTGGTGAATGTTTGGTGTGGGTCCGGCGTTGCCGATTAGATGGTGGGGCTGCAGTGTGAGTCAGATAAAAAAAAAAAAAAACATTAGTAGGATCCAATGGGACCACCTGGCATGTATAGAGGCGTGTAATGCAAAAGGGCTGTTTTTGGTAGCATCTCTCGCTTATGGCCATGCCCGCCTGAACACGCCTGATCTCATCTGATCTCGGAAGCCAATCAGGGTAGGGTCTGATTAGTACTTGGATGGGAGACCTCCTGGGAATACCAGGTGCTGTAAGCTTTTCTCACTTTTACTTTATACAGGGGGCGCTCCACTTCACGATTAATTTAAATCTAGCACTCCCCTTCCATTTTACTATTTTATATATATATTTTTTTTCTCTCTTTCATAAAGCCAGCTTATAGAAACCGTTTTACTCTAAATACTTCCTGGTAATTCTAGGTGCTGTAAGCTGTTCGTGCCTTTATTCCACCAGGGCGCGATCTTCTCACAAACTTGAAGACTGTCACTCCCCATTCACGTTTTACAACTTATTGTTAATGATAAAGAGACAGCTTTTTACACACAGTTTTAAACAAAGTACTGATATTATTCCTCTTCAACTGACCGCTTTGTTTTCTATGCAAAAACCACTTCGCCACAGAAGACTCGATATTATTGGCATAGCAAGTTCTGCTCTTCTCCTTTCAAAACTTACTAAAAGCTGTATTTAAAAGAACAGATTGGCCGGGGTAATTCACACCCTTCAATGCCAGCTTAATGTTTAGGTTAGTGGGAATCACAGAGGAATTAGGGATGGAAACTTCTTTGCTGGTGGTAGAAGCGGTCTGGTGAATTTTTAGAGAGAAGAGGCCGTCGATGTTTGAATGTAGAAAATTGTTCTGGCTGTAGCCTGCAGTATGGACTTGTTGGTGTGTGTAGCTCCCAGTGTTCTGACAGCGCGACGTTTTGGGGAAGCATGTGATTCAGCAGCTACCAGTGGGCTTCGTGCGGCGGAGATTTTGTGGCTGTTAGCGGAGTTGATAACAGAGGGTCGTTAAGAGAAGCCTGCATGCAGTAGGCAAAGGAGTAATGTTTGCCGGCGGGGGACGTGCGGCGATTAACTTGTGCGGTAGTGAAAAGGAGTTAAAAAGAAGGAAGTGTGCGGATGCGGAAAGAATGGAATAATTGTGG